>NC_057812.1:6323238-6381034 GCF_018294505.1 Triticum aestivum | reverse complement strand
GAACAGTGCAAAACATTTTTTTAACTTGCACAAACAATTTTTTTTACACTACATGATCGTTTTTTAAAATGTACACACATTTTTACACTTGAGGTAGGCGGTGGCTACGCCTTGCCGCCATCGAGACAAAGTCACGCCTCTCTTCCTGCCGTGCGCCAAGGAAGCCATCCTGAGTGGCTTTTTTTATTCACTAGATGTTAACACACGCTTTGCCGCGCCCTTCTTTGGTTTTGGAATTAATTTTTTTCTTTTTCTCTCAAGGGTTATTATGGGAATGAACATTCGTGCATAGCACAGAGGCAGTCGAGCAAATGTGGACCCCATTGGATGTTATTGGGTTGGCCATGTTGTCCAGTCCTTCCAGTTTGTGGAAGGTTTCAATCAATTTTAAAAAAAATCCTCCACTTTTTTCATGTTCAGTTTTATATTTGTTTTTTTGTTTTTCTAATTAGCAAATATATTCAGAATTAATATTATTTTTAAAAGTTCAGTAATAATAACTTAAATTATTGAACCTTTTTTCAAATTAATAAATGTTTTCTTCAAAATTGTGAACATTTTTTAACAATCTGTGATGGTTTTTCATATCCGTGAACATTTTTAGTCCGCAAACATTGTTCAAAATTTGGGACCATTTCTGAAAAAGCATGAAAAAGTATAAAACTTGTGAACATTTCATAGAATCCATGAATACTTTTCTGATATTCGTGAAAAAGTTTTAAATTAAGTACATTGTTTAAATTCGTGAATATTTTTAAAATCTGTTAATATTTGTGGAAAGTTCACAAAAAATAAAATTTATGAGTGTTTTTATTTTTTTTGAAAATTATTTTAGTAGAATGCCGTTTCCAATACTTTCATATTCCTTGGCTTAGTAATTGTAACGATTGTTTTTTATGATGAGATTTTTTTTCAATACCACTTATGAATAGATTTTGCCAACAAAAACCTATGAAGAGATTCTGTTAAGGATACGGCATGGCATGGGTCATGATGGCTGTGCTTCTCCAACTCCTCCGCCCTGTTCCTTGACCTTCTGTTTCTCTTTGGACACTGCATTTGCAGATGCTAACTTTCTTCATTCTGTTCAGCCCAAAATTTAGTGAATTGTCGGGTGAATTAATTAATTAGTCATCCTTTCTGGTTGCTCTTTAGTCTTTACTGTGTGTGATATATAGTTTCTGCAATACTCACATTATGATTAAGATCTTCTATGGACTTGGCCCAAACCTGATACGATGTCAATCAGCGAGTAGCGTCTCTTGCCCAGCTGTTGTATTTCAGCCAGTCATATAATGGGAGGGTATTTCCATGGTCACTAAATCTTGTGCTCTCCTTGGTAACTGCAATCAACACGGATCCATGCTTGACCTACGTTGCGCGGATACTTCAGAAAGCGCGCGTATCCATCCGGATACTGCCCCAATACGACCCGATACGTATCCCATAAGTATCACTCGATTTTTTGATTTTAAAAAAAGAAAATATTGTTTGATACTTCTAGGATACTTCTGCGATACTTTTTGAATACCTGAAACACCTCGTTCAATGTTAAATCTCCTCAATAGTAAAGGTGCACCTTTTGAAGATACCCAACATGGGTGTCAGTTCATGCCAAAACAATGTTTTTGTTCAATTGAAAGGCGAGCAAGAGAGAGTCGATGCACTGATTGAAACAACAAACTTGGGAAAATCCCACTGTCAGTTAATGAAAGTGGACCAAGTGCAAGAAAACAAAGGGAATAATCCTATTGAGGCATGCTTTGACCTAGAAGCTCTATTTTGTTGTCAATATTTTTAATAATTAATATATGTAGTATATATATATAAACGTATCGCCATATCTATATTTTCAGAAAATTGGCGTATCGGGTGTATCCCCATATCGCATATCCGATACATATCCAAGTATCCGTATAACGTAGTGCTTGACAGTAATTAACTGAATCCTTGCAGGCTTAGTATAGCTGCTATACCCTTCTTTCTGTAAACTGAATGGCAACATATCTCAGGCTTAGGCATGGCCTCTGGACCGCTGGACGGTCACTCACAAAGATGTGAGAAGCGTGAAAGAAAGCACTCGCGTTTCCTTACCACAAGAAAGGGAAAATGGCTTTGGTTGCAACTTCTCTGAAGAATTGACATTCTGTTATACGAGTAGAGTAATTAGGCATCCATTGTGTGTCCTTACAAGTCAAAATATTACCTACATTCTGCAACAAGTTAGCCCACTGCATGACATAAAATGGCATGGTTGATATCTTGCTTGTTTGCAAGCCAGTAAAAGTTGTTGACTGAATGTGTGCCTGTCCAGTGTACAGTTAGTGACGAAATTAGGTCAGACATTAAGATACAAAATGGTTGGAATGCTCGGCGATCAACCCACCGTTGCCCCCCTTTCTGCCGCAGCGCGGCGCCGAGCAGCTAACCAAGATATCCACCCCGTGGTGCAGCTGCTCCCTCTCTGGCGTCGGTATGTGCTAAATTTGCAGTTATTCGTTATAATGAACAGAGAAGTTCAGAACTGGTTTTCAAGTAATACTTCAGAGATGGCATTGCAAATCCAACCTAAAAGGACACAATTTTATTCTTCAGAGATGAAGCTGCAGCAGCCCACTAAGTTTCCTTGAAACTTTGCTCACTTGTCTGAAAACAAGTGTTCCAATTAACTAGTACTACTTCTTTTTTATCGTGACAACTTTCTACTACTTAAAATACAAGAAAACTCAATCATCCACGACACATGAGACCACACATGACTGACTAGGGGGAGCTCGCAATCCCAGCACCGCCGCACAGGCCGAGTAGAGCAGCATGTTGCCGGTGGGAGGGCTCCGTTTTTAGATTTTTTTTTCGAGTTTTGTTAGAATTTGTGTCCTACTTAGCAATGCGAGACGGCGGCGACTCCCTGAAGATAGAATAAAGGTCTCCCCGCCTAGCCCCTGTTCCGATGATGCGTCTAGCATCGTCGGTGGGCGTGTGGAGGTGTGTCTCCGGCGATCTGTCTTTGGTGGATTTGCTCGGATCTGTTCGTCGTTCGTCTGCGTTCCTATGTCTTCAGGTTGGATCCTTCGGATCTACACTCTTCATCGGCGGCGGTTGCTGTTCTGATGCGTTGGTTCTATGGGGCCTTAGCACGACGACTTCCTGACTGTCTACTACGACAAGGTTTGCCCGGCTCCGGTGATGGAGAGGCGATGACAGCGTCGCCCTTTCGGCTTGCTTCAGTGCTTGTAGTTGTCGCTAGGTGGTTTATGGATCTGGATTTAAATTTTATTATTTCTAGTGTTCATTGTACTACCATGATTGAGGATGAATAGATTGAAACTTTTTCTCGCAAAAAAGAAGAGCGACATGTTGCCTTGCAGTCGTGACAACAAATTATTCTATTTCTTTCTTTGTTGTTGCAAAAAACGGCCCAGATCCTAAGAATAATATATATTACACCGAGTCTACACCATTTGTCACCACCAGAACGAGCCGTTAACATGTTGTTCCCGCTCCCCTGCCAGAGCCGGCTTTACTTTGTTGTTAACTATCGACAACTTTTCATGCACGTGCCTCTAAGGACCGACACCATAGGGTCGCAATAGTCATCATTAAATTCTTGAGCCAATTTGAAATGGCTGGCACCAGATGATTCTATTTCGGTACACAATGCAAACCAAATATGTGAGTAAACCAATGCTTGAACCCTAAAAGTTAGTAGTCCCTCCGATCCATCTTAATAGTCACTGATTTAGTACAATTTAACGACAATTAAGGTGGATTTGAGGGAGTAAAATAATACTCCCTCTGTTTTTAAATATTTGTTTTTCTAGAGATTTTAACAAGTGACTATATACGGAGCAAAATGAGTGAATTTACACTCTACAATATGTTTATATACATCTGTATGTGGTAACCATTTGAAATCTCCAAAAAGACAAATATTTAGGAACGGAGTAATTATGAGCAATTCTAACTATTGGAGGACACTTGTACACATCTCCTGTACTATTATTTGTATTTATCTACATATATATTCATATACTATATTGAACCTTTATTGGGACTTCTTTTGTGGATATGTATGCTCTATAGTGTTCTATCAGGATATTCAAAAATAATAATCTGGACATGAAAACATATAAACACACAACAAATGATCTAATTCACCACAATAATCTATGAAGTAATGTGCATTTTGTCTTTATTAATTTTCTACCTAAGAGAGATTCATGAACGAAAACTTTTATTGGCAATGTCTCAAATGAAATCTTACAAAGAAAGTAACATAACATTTGTGGCAAAACATGATTTTACTTTAAGATGAATAACTAATATCCATTGACATATTTATGTGCTTTATATTTCTAAGAATTATAGAAATATTATACTAGTTAAAACATTATTATGATTAATAGAGTCATAATAAGTAAAAAAGTTGAATATAAATAAGTAAGCACTACTATCTTCATCCATAAATGTAGGGTGTATAGTTTTTTGTAAAAAAAATTCAGATTATAAGGTGTATTCATCTTAACACTTTTACCCTTATACAAGGTACAATCAAAACATATTGTATGTCACAGCCCCATCTTGTGTGTGTTGTGCATAACGTTGTAGGTTAATTAGGAAATAGAAAATTACACGTATAAGTGCATATCCGGCCGACCCTTAGCTTTAGAGGAAAGAAATCTTGTTCGGTCCTTTTATTCATTCGCTCGTGTGAACCGATCTGGCCGCCTCTCTTTGTTTATTCACATGGAGAATCAGCACGACATGAACGTTTTCCTGCGCCATTGCTCGGTTAACCATTGAACGTACACACTGAGCAAGTCTTAATCGGCCAGCGCATTCTCATCAAGTCCCAATCGACCAATGTTTCCTCGTCCAAGTGCCACACCCAGACCCCTTACTCCACCTGCTAGGCAAGTCTTCCTCCCCGACGCCGATCGGTACTCTCTGTCAGGTCTTCATCTATGACAACACCATAACACAATAAGCTAGGGATTGCAGAACGGATGCCAGAATGAATGAACCAAATTGGACATATATTGATCGGGTACGACCCACTCGTAGTAGTAGTTCAACTCGGCCGCATCCTTCTCGACTCATTGCCAAGGTCATCCCAGTTGATCCACTCGGAGAGGCGACTAGCCATTGGAGATGGCAACCAGAAGAGGGAGATGACGAGTGGGGGATAGAGATGGCGAGTGGGGGATAGGGATGGGGATTGTGATGAGATGGCGAGGTGGGGAAAGGATGATATATAGCCCCGTCTTCTCCAATTTGAAAATTAAATTTTCGCTCAATGGCGCCATTGCCATTCCCTCATGTGCTGAAAATTTTCCGTGAGCAGAATCTTGAGAAATTTTGAATTTGGCCGAGGCTTTTACATTTATGCCGCGCGGAAGAGAGTAAAAAGCTACGCGCTCCATGTCGCTCGTGGGAAAATGTGTGGGGACGAGGGATAGGTTGCGATCAGAGGAGAGTAATCAGAGAGGATATTGTGGGATTTGTTAGGCTAAATAAGGAAGTAAACTGCCCGGGATAAAGAGGATCCTGATTTCACTATTTTTCTCGTAGTCTCACGTGTTTGCACCAGGAGCTTTTACGTGCAAAACCAACAAAATTTTCCCTCCCAACCCATGTGTTAATATTAGTGCAAAAAACTATACGCCTAATATCAAAGAACAGATGGAGTATTATTTTGAACTTCCAAAAATGGACACTAAAAGTATGATCTTATATCTATGCTAAGTAGAATGCTTAGACACATGTGAAAGGTCATACATAAGGAAAATGTTTACAAGACGATTGTTGATTTTTTTTAGATCATGTGTAGGTGTATGATACATCTCCGTTGTATCTATAAATTTTTTATTGTTCCATGTTAATATTATACAACTTTCACATACTTTTGACAACATTTTATATCATTTTTTAGGACTAACATATTGATCTAGTGCCCACTGCCAGTTTTTGTTTTTGCATGTTTTTTGTTTCGGAGAATAACCATATCAAACGAAGTCCAAATGCTAAATTTTTACGGAGAATTATTTTGGAATATATGTGATTTTTTGGCGGTGGAATCAACGCAAAAGGAGGCCCATAGCCCCCACAAGACACCAGGGCATAGCCTAGCCATGCGCGTGGTGGTGGGTGGTGGCCACCTCGTAAGGTGATTGCTGCTCTACTTCGGGCGCAAGGAAGCTTATATCCGAAAAAAAGATCCGTGTTAAAATCCCAGCGCAAATCGGAGTTAAGGATCTCCAGGAATATAAGAAATGATTTTTGGCCAGAAATCAGGAACGCGAAACAGAAGAGAACAGAGGGAGAGATCCAATCTCGGAGGGGCTCCCGCCCCTCCGCCGCCATGGCAACCATGGACCAGAGGGGGAACTCTCCTCCCATCTAGGGGGGAGGCCAAGGAAGAAGAAGAAGGAGGGGGCTCTCTCCCCCCCTCTCTCTCGGTGGCGCCGGAACGCCGCCAGAGCAATCATCGTGTGACAACGATCTACTCCAACAACTCCGTCATCTTCACCAACATCTTCATTACCTTCCCCCATCTATCTACAGCGATCCACTCTACCGCAACTCGCTGTACCCTCTACTTGAACATGATGCTTTATGCTCCATATTATTATCCAATGATATGTTGACATCCTATGATGCTTGAGTAGATTTTTGTTTTCCTATTGGTAATTCGTGAATTGTTGTGATTGGTTTAATTTGCTTGTGGCTATGTTGCTGTACTTTGGTGCCCATCATATGAGCGCGCGTGTGGATCAATTGTATGTTGATAGTGAAGGAAATATGCCCTAGAGGCAATAATAAAGTTGTTATTTATATTTTCTTATATCATGATAAATGTTTATTATTCATGCTAGAATTGTATTAACCGGAAACTTAGTACATGTGTGAATACATAGACAAACTGAGTGTCACTAGTATGCCTCTACTTGACTAGCTCGTTAATCAAAGATGGTTAAGTTTCCTAGCCATGGACAAAGAGTTGTCATTTGATAAACGGTATCACATTATTAGAGAATGATGTGATTGACTTGACCCATCCGTTAGCTTAGCACTATGATCATTTAGTTTATTGTTATTGCTGTCTCCATAACTTATACATGTTCCTATGACTATGAGATTATGCAACTCCCGAAAGTACGAGAGGTGCTCGGATGGAAGTACGAGAGAGCCTACGAGGAATCCCAAAAGTACAAGGAAGGCAAGTTCATATTTGAAAAGGACAAGATCGTGCAGAAGAATAGGTAAGAAATGGAATAGAGATTCAACCAACCATGTATGTTTTCTTCTTTTTAAAACTACCAGTCTGTCGGTGTTATTTCCATGACATTTGTAATTTGGAATGGTTATTAGTCATTGTTTGGTCATTCCGGTTTATGTATTCTACTACTCTGGAGCACCACATACTAGTACTTGTCCACTATCATTGTGTGGTTGTTAGGTTCCTAATTCAATTGGTGAATCGGATTGGTTGCAGCAGAGAGATGGCGGAACTGGTTGGGCCGCGGGTGTACAGCTGCCGCCATTGCCGGAACCACGTCTGCCTCCATGATGATACTATCTCCAAGGCCTTCCAGGTGAACAACTTCACCCAGTGAAGGATAATTTATTTGCTTTTCCTTGGTCATTACTGACTTCTGGCCTTTGGGCCTGTGTTAGGGATCAAGAGTGGACAGGCAGAGCTTAATCAATAAATAGGAACTGATGGACTAGTAATATATGTAGGGCTGGTTGGGGATTCCGAGCTAAAATCAGTAATAGTATCCACTAGCAATTTTAAATAGGTCCATTCATCAACTGCGGTGGAGAGGTCCAACAATCTGAGAATGAACGTCTATGTAGCTGACTTTAGCTAACCCTAAAAAAAGCTGACTTTAGCTAGCATTTGTGTTTCTACATTTAAATAGCGGAGTTTCCTTCAGTTAACCAGAGAGAAATACTGTGATCTATCTGTACCAGCAGTTAGTCATCTGAGGCTGTCACATGAACTCCATTCAGATGCTGAGACCGCGATATGCTATGACCTGTCCATCTCAATTTTGATTGTGTTTGAAGGATAAATACATACTACTGATACTGTCTCTCCTTTGCTCTTTTGGCTGCTGTTGTAGTATCAACTAGGCACTTTAAATAGGTTCATTCATCAACTGCAGTGGAGACGTCCAAGTCCAACAATACAATCTGAGAATGAAGTTTAGCCCTTGTGTTTCTATATTTACATAGCGGAGTTTCACTCAACCAACCAGAGATGTGTGATATCTATCCATATCAGCTCCAGATGTCACGACCTCGATACGCTATGATCCGTCTATCTCAATTTTGCTTATGTTTGGAGGATATAAATACTAGTACCTTTGTTCTTTCGGCTGATGTCGTAGGGGAGGAATGGCCGCGCGTTTCTCTCCTACCACGCCATGAACGTCACCACAGGGGCCAAGGAGGACAGGCAGCTCATGACGGGGCTCCACACGGTCGCCGACATCTATTGCCGTGATTGCCGCGAGGTGCTCGGGTGGAAGTATGAGAGAGCCTACGAGGAGTCCCAGAAGTACAAGGAAGGCAGGTTCATATTTGAACAGGCCAAGATCATGCAGGAAAATTGGTAGGCAAGTAAACGAAAGATTCAAGAAACAATGTGCCATCCAGAATGCTCCTATGACTTTGTACATAGCTGTCTGTTGGTCTTGTTTCCGTGCCATTTGTAATTTGTTGTGTGTAGAGACTAAATTATGTTCTCATTGATCATAAATAAATGGATGGTTTTAACAATGTGTGGTTGTATTTCCCCAATTTTATGGTGCTTCAGCATCAAATTAAGTAATGTGTCAAGGGTCGGTCGGTACCTTGTTCAGACTAATTGCATTTTTTCATTGACCAACAAACAGATGGCTCATGAAAATAAGCAACACAACACAAACACACTCATCCAAATACCCGAGTGGCTTTAACCTTTTTTTCATGGCAATAGTCGTTCTGTGTGAATGGTATGAAGCGGTTTCTAGAGTAAATTTGCTTAGCTTTGAATTTTTGTTCCAGGACTTTGACCCCTTTGGTAATTAAGTGTAGCTCCAGTCAGCTGAAGGAATTGAAATATAATAAATATGTGAGCATGCAAAATATAGCAAATAACAATCCTCATGATGATGGTATGTCAAATAGCTACTCAAGTCCTCACACCTAGCAACAGAAAGAGTTTGCACACGTAGAAGGAAAACAAGCTTTAAAGACAAGCTTTTTTCATGGCAACAGAAAGAGTTTGCACACGAAGATAGAGAAGTTCTCTAGTAAAGATAGGCAGCTAGTAGATGGTAGGTGGGATTTCTCCAGAAAATGTATTATGGTTTAGCCCCAGAAATCTTAATTCAGCCAACTCTCCAATCCACAATGGCAACCTTCCGGAAAAACTATTATGTTATAGATATAGAGACTTCAATTGTCTCAATCTTTTTAGAAATGATGGGAAATTGCCAGAGAATCTGTTGTTACTCAACATGAGAAAGCCAATGTCCATTGATAACCCAGAAGTATAGGGGATCGCAACAGCTTTTGAGGGTAGAGTATTCAACCCAAATTTATTGATTCGACACAAGGGGAGCCAAAGAATATTCTCAAGTATTAGCAGCTTAGTTGTCAATTCAACCACACCTGGAAACTTAGTATCTGCAGCGAAGTGTTTAGTAGCAAAGTAATATGATAGTAGTGGTAACGGTAACAAAAGTAACGGAAGCAAAAGTAATATTTTTGGTGTTTTGTAGTGATTGTAACAGTAACAACGGGAAAGTAAATAACCATAAACCAGTATATGGAAAGCTCGTAGGTATCGGATCAGTGATGGATAATTATGCCGGATGCGGTTCATCATGTAACAGTCATAACATAGGGTGACACAGAACTAACTCCAATTCATCAATGTAATGTAGGCATGTATTCCGTATATAGTCATACGTGCTTATGGAAAAGAACTTGCATGACATCTTTTGTCCTACCCTCCCGTGGCAGCGGGGTCCTAATGGAAACTAAAGGATATTAAGGCCTCCTTTTAATAGAGAACTGGAACAAAGCATTAGCACATAGTGAATACATAAACTCCTCAAACTACGGTCATCACCGGGAGTGGGCCCGATTATTGTCACTTCGGGGTTGCCAGATCATAACACATAGTAGGTGACTATAGACTTGCAAGATAGGATCAAGAACTCACATATATTCATGAAAACATAATAGGTTCAGATCGGAAATCATGGCACTCGGGCCCTAGTGACAAGCATTAAGCATAGCAAAGTCATAGCAACATCAATCTCAGAACATAATGGACACTAGGGATCAAACCCTAACAAAACTAACTAGATTACATGGTAAATCTCATCCAACCCATCACCGTCCAGCAAGCCTATGATGGAATTACTCACGCACGGCGGTGAGTATCATAAAATTGGTGATGGAGGATGGTTGATGATGACGACGGCGACGAATTCCCCTCTCCGGAGCCCCAAACGGACTCCAGATCAGCCCTCCCGAGAGGTTTTAGGGCTTGGCGGCGGCTCCGTATCGTAAAACGCGATGATTTCTTCTTCTTTATTTTTTTCTCCCCGAAAGCCAATATATAGAGTTGGAGTTGGTGTCGGAAGGTCTCCAGGGGGCCCATGAGGTAGGGAGGCGCGCCCTAGGGGGGGCACCCCCACCCTCGTGGACAGGGTGTGGGCCCCCTGGTCTTCATCTTTGGCGAGGATTTTTTATTATTTATTATAAGGTATTCCGTGGAGTTTCAGGTTATTCCGAGAACTTTTGTTTTCTACACATAAAACAACATCATGGCAATTCTGCTGAAAACAACGTCAGTCCGGGTTAGTTACATTCAAATCATACAAATTAGAGTCCAAAACAAGGGCAAAAGTGTTTGGAAAAGTAGATACGACGGAGACGTATCAACTCCCCCAAGCTTAAACCCTTGCTTGTCCTCAAGCAATTCAGTTGACAAACTGAAAGAAATAAAGAAAAACTTTTACAAACTCTGTTTGCTCTTGTTGTTGTAAATATGTCAAGCCAGCATTCATGTTTTCAGCAAATATTATAACTAACCACATTTGCAATAATTCTCAGGACTCATAATTACTCATATCAATAACATAATCAACTAGTGAGCCATAATAATAAATCTCGGATGACAACACTTTCTCAGAACAATCATAATATGATATAATAAGATGGTATCTCGCTAGCCCTTTCTGAGACCGCAAAACATAAATGCAGAGCACCTTTAAAGATCAAGGACTAACTAGACATTGTAATTCATGGTAAAAGAGATCCAATCATAGTCACACCCAATATAGATTAATAGTGATGAATGCCAATGACAGCTGTGCTCTCCAGCTAGTGCTCTTTAATAAGAGGGTGATGACTCAACATAAAAGTAAATAGATAGGCCCTTCGCAGAGGGAAGTAGAGATTTGTAGAGGTGCCAGAGCTCGGTTTTGAAATAGAGATAAATAATATTTTGAGCGGTATACTTTCATTGTCAATGTAACAACTAAGAGATGGCGATATCTTCCATGCTACACACAATATAGGCGGTTCCCAAACAGAATGGTAAAATTTATACTCCCCCTCCACCAACAAGCATCAATCCATGGCTTGCTCGAAACAACGAGCGCCTCCAACAAACATCAGGTCCCAGGGGGAGTTTTGTTTGCAATTAATTTTGATTTAGTTTGCATAAAGCATAGGACTGGGCATCCCGGTGACCAGCCATTTTCTCGTGAGTGAGGAGCGGAGTCCACTCCTCTTGAGAATAATCCGCCTAACATGGAAGATAAGGGCAGCCTTGGTTGATACATGAGCTATTCGAGCATACAAAACAGAATGTTTATTTGAAGGTTTAGAGTTTGGCACATACAAATTTACTTGAAACGGCAGGTAGATACTGCATATAGGAAGGTATAGTGGACTCATATGGAATAACTTGGGGTTTAAGGGATTGGATGCATAAGCAGTATTCCCGCTTAGTACAAGTGAAGGCTAGCAAAAGACTGGGAAGCGACCAACTAGAGAGTGACAACAGCCATGTACATGCATTAAAATTAATAAACATTGGATGCAAGCATGAGTAGGATATAATCCACCATGAACATAAATATCATGAAGGCTATGTTGATTTGTTTCAACTACATGCGTGAACATGTGCCAAGTCAAGTCACTTCATTCAAAGGAGGATACCACCCCATCATACCACATCATAACCATCTCAATAGCACGTTGGCACGCAAGGTAAACCATTATAACTCATAGCTAATCAAGCATGGCACAAGCAAATATGCTCTCTAATTGTTATTGCAAACATGTTTATTCATAACAAGCTGAATCAAGAACGATGAACTCATCATATTTATAAAAACAAAAGAGGTCGAGTTCATACCAGCTTTTCTCATCTCGGTCGGTCCATCATATCTCATCATAATTGCCTTTCACTTGCACGACCGAATGATGTGAATAATAATAAGAGTGCACGTGCATTGGGCTAAGCTGGAATCTGCGAGCATTCAATAAACAGGAGAAGACAAAGCAATATAGGCTCCGGGTTAAATCAACAATAATGCATATAAGAGCCACTTCAACAATGTAATCATGGTCTTGTCCTATCGACCCCCAAAGAAAAGAAAAGAAATAAAAACTATTTACACGGGAAAGCTCCTAAAAAGCAAAAGAAGAATGGGAAATATTTTTGGGTTTTATTTTTAATTGTTACTACTACAGCAGAAAAATAAACAACTACTAATTTTTTTGTTTTTCTTAAGATTTAACAAACACACAAGAAGAAAGCAGGAAAAAGAAAATTAACTAGCGTGGATATTACAGTGAAAGAGTATGAGCACCGACATCTAGCAATGAGTGTGTGTGAACATAAATGTAATGTCGGTGAGAAATACGTACTCCCCCAAGCTTAGGCTTTTGGCCTAAGTTGGTTTATTGCCAGGGATAGCCTGGCGGATACCCGTAGGTGTAGCTGGGGTCGTACTGCGACGAAGAATAGTTGGGATCCTACTGTGATGAAGAAGACTCTGACTGCCACTGGCTGACAGCCATCTCTGGATCCCAAGAATAAACAGATTGTCGTGGAGGCTCATCTTGTGGTTCAGGTTCCGGGGCTGGTGCAGGATTCCGGTAGGCTTGAACAGCGCCCATGTAACAAGATAGGGACTGAGGATGTTGGTCGCGGACGAAGTCGATGAGGCCGACATTCTCAATCAATGAATAGAAATCCTCATAAATCCCGGCTTGTCTCAAGAAATTATCAGAAGGCCATTCACACGGCCGGATCTCCGCGGTATGAGGCAAATTATATTTGGGCCTCTGTGCTTCTTCATTTTGTTTATCCTTTGAGCTTCGGCTCAATGAGCCCCTCAAAAGTCTCTTCATTATTTTCTAAAATAATCTGAAATTCTTAGTAACTTCAAACAAAAGTGAACCAACTTCAATAAAACTGATAGCAACTACTCCTACAAGTGCCTAGAGCCTATATCAAGCATTAGAACTACTTGGAACCATATAAATTTGACATGCAAGCTCAAGAACATGGTCACCTATGCAGCACAAATTTGCAATGAATAAAGCACTAGAACAAAAACTAATTGGACCAATGGAGGAGTCACATACCAAGGAACAATCTCCCCAAGCAGTTTTGCCAGAGGTGCTTTGAGCAAGGAGATCGAAAATCACAACAAAAAGGGTTGGAACTCGTGCTTGAGTTGGTTTTTCGTTTTTGTGGGAGGAAGAAGAAGAAGATGGGTGCAGGAATAATTGGAGGAGGGCCACCGTGGGCCCACGAGGCAGGGGGGCGCGCCCAGGGGTAGGGCGCGCCCTCCACCCTCGTGGCCAGGCAGCTCCCCCCGCAGTAATTTTTGCACAGTAAATCCTCAAATATTCCCGAAAAAGTCATATTAAATTGGCATGTCATCCTGAGGACTTTTATTTTTGGGATATTTTTATATTGCACGGATAAATAAGGAAACAGACAGAAAAATACTATTTTTACTTTATTTCTACTAAATAACAAAAAGTATAGAGAGGGTACAGAAGGTGGTGCTTCTAGTTTCATCCATCTCATGCTCATCAAAAGTAATCCACTAACAAGGTTGATCAAGTCTTGTTAACAAACTCATTCCGATTAACATGAAACCGGAGATATTTCGAATAACACTAGGTTACCTCAACGGGGATATGCACATCCCCAATAATAAGTATATCATATTTCTTTTTGATAGTAGGAAGAGGAAATTCAAAACCTCCAAATATAATCGATGGAATTTTTCCAATAGAGTTGATACTGTGGACTTGAGATTGTTTCCTCGGAAAATGTACCGTATGCCCATTACCATTAACATGAAAAGTGACATTGCCTTTGTTGCAATCAATAACAGCCCCTGCAGTATTAAGAAAAGGTCTTCCAAGAATAATAGACATACTATCATCCTCGGGAATATCAAGAATAACAAAGTCCGTTAAAATAGTAACATTTGCAACCACAACAGGCACATCCTCACAAATACCGACAGGTATAGCAGTTGATTTATCAGCCATTTGCAAAGATATTTCAGTAGGTGTCAACTTATTCAAGTCAAGTCTACGATATAAAGAGAGAGGCATAACACTAACACCGGCTCCAAGATCACATAAAGCAGTTTTAACGTAATTTCTTTTAATGGAGCATGGTATAGTAGGTACTCCTGGATCTCCAAGTTTCTTTGGTATTCCACCCTTAAAAGTATAATTAGCAAGCATGGTGGAAATTTCAGCTTCCGGTATCTTTCTTTTATTTGTAACAATATCTTTCATGTACTTAGCATAGGATTCATTTTGAGCATATTAGTCAATCGCATATGCAAAAAGATAGGTCTAATCATTTCAGCAAAGCGCTCAAAATCCTCATCATCCTTTTTCTTGGATGGTTTGGGAGGAAACGGCATGGGTTTCTGAACCCAAGGTTCTCTTTCTTTACCATGTTTCCTAGCAACAAAGTCTCTCTTATCATAACGTTGATTCTTTGATTGTGGGTTATCAAGATCAACAGCAGGTTCAATTTCTACATCATTATCATTACTAGGTTGAGCATCATCATGAACATCATCATTAACGTTTTCATTAGGTTCATGTTCATTACCCGATTGTGTTTCAGCATCAGACATAGAGATATCATTTGGATTATCAGGTGGTTCAGCAATAGGTTCACTAGAAGTTTGCACAGTTCTATCATTTTTCTTTTTCTTCCTTTTAAAAGAACTAGGTGCATCAATATTATTTCACTGAGAATCTTGCTCAATTCTCTTAGGGTGGCCTTCAGGATACAAAGGTTCCTGAGTCATTCTACCAGTTCTAGTAGCCACTCTAACAGCATAATCATTTTTCTTACTATTCATTTCATGGAGCAATTCTTTTTGAGCTTTAAGTACTTTTTCCACTTGAGTGGTAACCATAGAAGCATGTTTGCTAACAAGTTTCAGTTCACCTTCAATATTAGCCATGTAATTACCCAAGCGTTTAACCATATAAGCATTTTGTTTTAATTGTCTACCAAAATAAGCATTAAAGTCATCTTGCTTAAACATAAAGTTATCAAACTCATCCAAGCACTGACTAGCAATTTTAGTAGGAGGGATTTCAGCTTTATCATATCTATAGAGAGAATTTACCTTTACTACCTATGTCGGATTATCGAGGTCTAGAGGTTCTTCAATAAATAAAGGATTAAGATCATATGTTTCTTCAACAGGCGGTAAATTAAGACCATGTATTTCTTCAATTGGAGGTAAATTCTTAACATCTTCAGCTTTAATACCTTTTTCTTTCATAGATTTCTTTCCCTCTCGCATATCTTCGGGACTGAGAAATAGAACACCTCTCTTCTTCGGAGTTGGTTTAGGAATAGGCTCATTAATTGGAGCTGGAGCTGGCTCAGGAGGTGCCCAATTATTTTCATTTGTCAACATATTATTCAATAGAATTTCAGCTTCATCCGGTGTTCTTTCCTTGAAAAGAGAACCAGCACAACTATCCAGGTAATCTCTCAAAGCATCGGTTAGTCCATTATAAAAGATATCAAGAATTTCATGTTTCTTAAGAGGATGATCAGGCAAAGCATTAAGTAACTTGAGAAGCCTCCCCCAAGCTTGTGGGAGACTCTCTTCTTTAATTTGCACAAAGTTGTATATTTCCTTTAAAGCAGCTAGTTTCTTATGAGCAGGGAAATATTTAGCAGAGAAGTAATAAATCATATCCTGGGGACTACGCACACAACCAGGATCAAGAGAATTAAACCATATCTTAGCATCACCCTTTAATGAGAACGGAAATATTTTAAGTATATAAAAGTAGCGTGATCTCTCATCATTAGTAAATAGGGTGGCTATATCATTTAATTTAGTAAGATGTGCCACAACAGTTTCAGATTCATAACCATGGAAAGGATCAGATTCAACCAAAGTAATTATATCAGGATCAACAGAGAATTCATAATCCTTATCAGAAACACAGATAGGTGAAGTAGCAAAAGCAGGGTCAGGCCGCATTTTATCTTTAAGAGATTCTTTGTTCCATTTAATTAATAGCCTTTTAAGTTCATGATGATCTCTGCAAGCTAAAATAGCGGCAGAAGATTCCATATCAAAAACATAACTGTCGGTGTCAAAACCGGTGGATCTCGGGTAGGGGGTCCCGAACTGTGCGTCTAGGAGGATGGTAACAGGAGATGAGGGACACAATGTTTTACCCAGGTTCGGGCCCTCCTACCCGAGATCCACCGGTTTTGACACCGACATTGGTGCTTTCATTGAGAGTTCCTCTGTGTCGTCGCTTTTAGGCCCGATGGCTCCTTTTCATCAACAACGATGCGGTCCAGGGTGAAACTTTTCTCCCCGGACAGATCTTCGTCTTCGGCGGCTTCGCACTGCGGGCCAATTCGCTTGGCCACCTGGAGCAGATCGAAAGCTACGCCCCTGGCCATCAGGTCAGATTTGGAAGTTTAAACTACACGGCTGACATCCGCGGGGACTTGATCTTCAACGGATTCGAGCCACAGCCAAGCACGCCGCACTGTCTTGATGGGCATGATCTAGCTCTGCCGCCGAACAGTGTCCTGGAGGCCGCACGTGCATTGGTTCCGACCCTTAATTCGGAGCCTACTGCGCCGATCGAGGATGAGTGGTTGGACACCACCTCGGGGGCTGTGATCTCAAAGGCGATCGAGCCGAACACCAGCCCCACACTCCGCATGGCCTGTGACTCCGAGGAGCCGGATTCCTCTCCGGACTCCGAGCCCTCCGCGCGCCTGCCAATCGAATCCGATTGGGCGCCGATCAGGGAGTTCACCGCCGCAAACATCTTTCAGCACTCGCCCCTCGGCGACATCCTGAAGTCACCAAAGTCTCTCTCTTTATCAGGAGAGCCCTGGCCGGACTACGGCCAGCAAGGATGGGATACGGATGAAGAATAAATTCAAAACCCACCCACCACCCATTTGGTAGCCACCGTCGATAATTTAAATGACGTGCTCAACTTCGACTCCGAAGACATCGACGGCATGGACGACGATGCAGGAGACGCATATGAACCAACGCCTATAGGGCATTGGACAACCACCTCATCTCATGATGTGTACATGGTGGATACCCCTAAAGGAAGCGACAACGAGGAACACGGGGATGGAACGAGGGATCGATCTCCCGAAAAACAATCAAAGCGTCGGCGTAAACGCCGCCCCAAGCCCCGCCTCGATACAGACCCATCCATAGAGCAGGATGAGCCGAGCATGCCTTAGAGCAACCGTCCGAACAGGGCAACCCGGATAAAGAAACCGCACAACCCTCCCCCGGCGAAAATGGCATTCCGAACGACCTTACGCCGGATAAGCCCACTGAGCAGAAGAACCTCCACAAAAGGCTCGTTGCAACTCCACGCAGCCTGAAAAAGCAGAAGCGGAAGCTAAAAACTGCGGAAGATGCACTCAGAATCAGATGGAGTAAAGTAATCAATACCGCAGCCAAATACGGCGCCAGTCGCCACACTAAAAGCTATCCGAAGCGAAAGCTACTGCCCGAATTCGACGAAGAGGCCTTAGAACCCTCGCATTCAAAAAATAAGAAAGCCACCCGGTCGGATAGATGACCCCATGGCCAGCATAAAGCGGCAAGCGGCGCCGCACTTAAGCCGGCACGCTACCCACTTAAGGATTCACATCAAAAAGATGGCCCAGCCAGGTCCATTTATGGGCCAAGAAAGCAAGCTCTCGTAAGCAATGCAATAAAGCCAGTATCCGAATCCGGCACACCCAAATACAGGGGCGCCGCACACCCCCTATGTTTCACCGATGAGGTCCTGGATTATGAATTTCTAGCGGGATTCAAACGCGTAAACGTAGAGGCATATGATGGAACAACAGACCCTGGAGTCTAGATCGAGGATTATATCCTCCACATACATATGGCTAGAGGAGATGACCTCCACGCCATCAAATACTTACACCTCAAGCTTAAAGGGCCAGCCCGGCATTGGCTTAAAAGCCTTCCTGAAAACACAATCGGAAGTTGGGAAGAGCTCGAGGACGCTTTCCGAGCAAATTTTCAAGGGACCTATATCCGCCCTCCGGACGCAGACGATCTCAGTCACATAACCCAACAGCCCGGAGAGTCAGCTCGGCAGTTCTGGAATAGATTTCTTACTAAGAAGAATCACATAGTCGACTGTCCAGACGCCGAAGCCCTAGCAGCTTTTAGGCACAACGTTCGAGACGAATGGCTTGCCAGACACCTCGGCCAAGAAAAGCCAAGAACAATGGCCGCATTGACAAGCCTCATGACCTGCTTTTGCGCAGGAGAGGACAGCTGGTTGGCAAGATGTAGCACCAGCGACCCAAGTACATCCGAAACTAGGGATGGAAACGGAAAACCGCGACGCAACAAGGATCGTCGCCGGACCAAGGAAAACAGTCCGAAAAGCACGGCAGTCAACGCCGGATTCAAAAGCTCTCGGCAGAATCAGAAAAAGCCGCCCCTCCAGGATAACAGAGATGATTTATCCAACCTAAACAAAATCTTGGACAGGATATGTCAAATACACAGTACTCCCGGGAAGCCTGCTAACCATAATCACAGAGATTGTTGGGTTTTCAAACAATCCGGTAGACTCAACGCCGAACACAAGGGGCTCGACACACCAAGCGAAGACGATGACGAATCCCAAAAGCAGAGCACCAGGAAACAAAAGAATTTCCCACAAGAAGTAAAAAAGTAAACTTACTTCACATTACAAAACGTGCGACACCCATAAAGGTACGCGCCATACGGCTTATCCCAAAGGAGTCTCGCCACTAGTTGTCAAAACCAATCATCTTCAATCATCTGGACTATTCTAGAAGCATGAGGAACGCAGGCTGGACTGCCTTGGTACTCGATCCAATAATTGACGGACTCCAGTTTACAAATATCTTGATGGACGGCGGCAGTGGAATAAACCTGATATATCAGGACACAATCCGCCACATGGGGATAGACCCAACAAGAATTCGCCATAGCAAAACCTCCTTTCAAGGGGTAACGCCAGGTCCGGACACCCATTGCATGGGTTTTCTCCGGCTCGAAGTTATATTCGGCTCTACCGATTCCGCCGTGAAAAGCTGACTTTCCACATTGTCCCATTCTCAAGTCGCTATCAAGCACTGCTGGGATGCGAAGCTTTCGCCCGCTTTAACGCAATACCGCATTATGCATCTCTTACGCTTAAGATGCCCGGTCCACGAGGCATCATCTCTTTGAAGGGGAAGCATTGAGTGCACCTCCCCCGAGCGGAGGATTGTGCGGCCGCTTTAACAGCCCCACAACAAAATGGCTTCACCAGCCAAAACATCTGAACAGGTCATTAAGACCACGGACATGGATAGACGAGTCTGGCACAAAAGTATCATTGATAAAGGCTTAGTGTGTTGGAAATACGCCCTAGAGGCAATAATAAAGTATTATTATTATATTTCTTTGTTCATGATAATTGTCTTTATTCATGCTATAACTGTATTATCCGGAAAATGTAATACACGTGTGAATAATAGACACCAACATGTCCCTAGTAAGCCTCTAGTTGACTAGCTCGTTGATCAACAGATAGTCATGGTTTCCTGACTATGGACATTGGATGTCATTGATAACGGGATCACATCATTAGGAGAATGATGTGATGGACAAGACCCAATCCTAAACATAGCACAAGATCGTATAGTTCGTTTGCTAGAGTTTTCCAATGTCAAGTATCTTTTCCTTAGACCATGAGATCGTGTAACTCCCGGATACCGTAGGAGTGCTTTGGGTGTGCCAAACATCACAACGTAACTGGGTGACTATAAAGGTATACTACGGGTATCTCCGAAAGTGTCTGTTGGGTTGACATGGATCAAGACGGGGATCTGTCACTCCGTATGACGGAGAGGTATCACTGGGCCCACTCAGTAATGCATCATCATAATGAGCTCAAAGTGACCAAGTGTTTGATCACGGGATCATGCATTACGGTACGAGTAAAGTGACTTGCCGGTAACGAGATTGAACAAGGTATTGGGATACCGACGATCGAACCTCGGGCAAGTAACATACCGATTGACAAAGGGAATTGTATACGGGGTTGTTTGAATCCTCGACATCGTGGTTCATCCGATGAGATCATCGAGGAGCATGTGGGAGCCAACATGGGTATCCGGATCCCGTTGTTGGTTATTGAACGGAGAGCGATCTCGGTCATTTCTACATGTCTCCCGAACCCGTAGGGTCTACACACTTAAGGTTCGGTGACGCTAGGGTTGTAGGGATATGTACATGCAGTAACCCGAATGTTGTTCGGAGTCCCGGATAAGATCCTGGACGTCACGAGGAGTTCCGGAATGGTCCGGAGGTAAAGAATTATATATAGGAAGTACTATTTCGGCCATCGGGACAAGTTTCGGGGTTATCGGTATTGTACCGGGACCACCGGAAGGGTCCCGGGGGCCCACCGGGTGGGGCCACCTGTCCCGGGGGGCCACATGGGCTATAGGGGGTGCGCCTTGGCCTACATGGGACAAGGGCACCAGCCCCAATAGGCCCATGCGCCTAGGGTTTCAAGGAGGAAGAGTCCTAGGAGGGGAAGGCACCTCCTAGGTGCCTTGGGGAGGAGGGATTCCTCCCCCTTGGCCGCACCCCCTAGGAGATTGGATCTCCTAGGGCCGGCGCCCCCCTTGGCCCTCCTATATATAGTGGGGGAAGGAGGGCTTTTCATACACGCCTTTGGTTGCCTCCTTCTCCCTCTCCAACACCTCCTCCTCCTCCATAGCGCTTGGCGAAGCCCTGACGGAGTACTGCAGCTCCATCATCACCACGCCGTCGTGCTGCTGCTGGTGCCATCTCCCTCAACCTCTCCGTCCCCCTTGCTGGATCAAGAAGAAGGAGACGTGGTTGTTCCGTACGTGTGTTGAACGCCGAGGTGCCGTCCGTTCGGTGCTAGAATCTTCGGTGATTCGAATCACGTCGAGTACGACTCCCTCATCCACGTTCTTTGAACGCTTCTGCTCGCGATCTACAAGGTACGTAGATGCATCTAATCACTCATTGCTAGATGAACTCCTAGATGGATCTTGGTGAAACCGTAGAAAAAATTTTGTTTTCTGCAACGTTCCCCGACAGTGGCATCATGAGCTAGGTCTATGCGTAGTTCTTCTTGCGCGAGTAGAACACAATTTGTTGTGGGCGTAGATGTTGTCAACATTCTTGCCGCTACTAGTCTTATCTTGCTTCAACAGTATTGTGGGATGAAGCGGCCCGGACCAACCTTACACGTACGCTTACGTGAGACCGGTTCCTCCGACTAACATGCACAAGTTGCATAAGGTGGCTGGCGGGTGTCTGTCTCTCCTACTTTAGTTGGAGCGGATTCGATGAAAAGGGTCCTTGTGAAGGGTAAATAGAAGTTGACAAATCACGTTGTGGCTTTCACGTAGGTAAGAAAACATTCTTGCTAGAACCCTACTTCAGCCACGTAAAACTTGCAACAACAATTAGAGGACGTCTAACTTGTTTTTGCAGCAAGTGCTTTGTGATATGATATGGCCAAAGTTGTGATGAATGATGAATGATCTATATGTGATGTATGAGATGTTCATGCTATTTTAATAGGAATCACAACTTACATGTCGATGAGTATGACGGTGACAAGATGATCATGGAGCCCCAAGATGGAGATCAAAGGAGCTATGTGATATTGGCCATATCATGTCACTATTATTATTTGATTGCATGTGATGTTTATCATGTTTTGCATCTTGTTTGCTTATACCGACGGTAGTAAATAAGATGATCCCTCATAATAATTTCAAGAAAGTGTTCTCCCTAACTGTGCACCGTTGCTAAAGTTCGTCGTTTTGAAGCACCACGTGATGATCGGGTGTGATAGATCCTTACGTTCACATACAACGGGTGTAAGACAGATCTACACACGCAATACACTTAGGTTGACTTGACAAGCCTAGCATGTGCATAGACATGGCCTCGGAACACAGAAGACCAAAAGGTCGAGCATGAGTTGTATAGAAGATACGATCAACATGAAGATGTTCACCGACGTTGACTAGTCCGTCTCACGTGATGATCGGACACGGCCTAGCCAACTCGAATCATGTTATACTTAGATGACTAGAAGAGGGATGTCTATCTAAGTGGGAGTTCATTATAATTTGATTAGATGAACTTAATTATCATGAACTTAGTCTAAAATATTTACAATATGTCTTGTAGATCAAATGGCCAATGTAGTCCTCAACTTCAACGCATTCCTAGAGAAAACCAAGCTGAAAGACGATGGCAGCAACTACACGGACTGGGTCCGGAACCTGAGGATCATCCTCATAGCTGCCAAGAAAGATTATGTCCTACAAGCACCGCTAGGTGATGCACCTGTTCTCCCTGCAGAACAAGACGTTATGAACGCTTGGCAGGCACGTACCGATGATTACTCCCTCGTTCAGTGCGGCATGCTTTACAGCTTAGAGCCGGGGCTCCAAAAGCGTTTTGAGAGACATGGAGCATATGAGATGTTCGAAGAGCTGAAAATGGTTTTTCAAGCTCATGCCCGGGTCGAGAGATATGAAGTCTCCGACAAATTCTTCAGCTGTAAGATGGAGGAAAATAGTTCTGTCAGTGAGCACATACTCACTATGTCTGGGTTACATAACCGCTTGACTCAGCTGGGAGTTAATCTCCCAGATGACGCGGTCATTGACAGGATCCTTCAGTCGCTTCCACCGAGCTACAAGAGCTTTGTGATGAACTTCAATATGCAGGGGATGGAAAAGACCATTCCTGAAGTATTTGCTATGCTGAAATCAGCAGAGGTAGAAGTCAAGAAGGAACATCAAGTGTTGATGGTCAATAAAACCACTAAGTTCAAGAAGGGCAAGGGTAAAAAGAACTTCAAGAAGGACGGCAAGGGAGTTGCCGCGCCCGACAAGCAACCTGCCGGGAAGAAGCCAAAGAATGGACCCAAGCCCGAGACTGAGTGCTTTTATTGCAAGGAGAGTGGTCACTGGAAGCGGAACTGCCCCAAATACTTAGCGGACAAGAAGGCCGGCAAAACGAAAGGTATATGTGATATACATGTAATTGATGTGTACCTTACCAGTACTCATAGTAGCTCCTGGGTATTTGATACCGGTGCGGTTGCTCACATTTGTAACTCACAGCAGGAGCTGCAGAATAAACGGAGAAAGGCGAAGGACGAGGTGACGATGCGCGTCGGGAATGGTTCCAAGGTCGATGTGATCGCCGTCGGCACGCTACCTCTACATTTACCTACGGGATTAGTTTTGAACCTCAATAATTGTTATTTAGTGCCAAGTTTGAGCATGAACATTGTATCAGGATCTCGCTTAATTCGAGATGGCTACTCATTTAAATCCGAGAATAATGGTTGTTCTATTTATATGAGAGATATGTTTTATGGTCATGCTCCGATGGTGAATGGTTTATTCTTTATGAATCTCGAGCGTAATGCTACACATATTCATAGTGTAAGGACCAAAAGATGTAAGATTGATAATGATAGTCCCACATACTTGTGGCACTGCCGCCTTGGTCACATAGGTGTCAAACGCATGAAGAAGCTCCATGCTGATGGACTTTTAGAGTCTCTTGATTATGAATCATTTGACACGTGCGAACCATGCCTCATGGGTAAAATGACCAAGAATCCGTTCTCAGGAACAATGGAGCGAGCAACCAACTTATTGGAAATCATACATACTGATGTGTGCGGTCCAATGAGTGTTGAGGCTCGCGGTGGCTATCGTTATGTTCTCACCCTCACTGATGACTTGAGTAGATATGGGTATGTCTACTTAATGAAACACAAGTCTGAGACCTTTGAAAAGTTCAAGGAATTTCAGAGTGAATTTGAGAATCAACGTGACAGGAAAATCAAGTTTCTACGATCAGATCATGGAGGAGAATACTTGAGTCACGAGTTTGGTACACACTTAAGAAAATGTGGAATAGTTTCACAACTCACGCCGCCTGGAACACCTCAGCGTAATGGTGTGTCTGAACGTCGTAATCGCACTCTATTAGATATGGTGCGATCTATGATGTCTCTTGCCGATTTACCACTATCTTTTTGGGGCTATGCTTTAGAGACTGCCGCATTCACTTTAAATAGGGCACCGTCGAAATCCGTTGAGACGACACCGTTTGAATTATGGTTTGGGAAGAAACCTAAGCTGTCGTTTCTAAAAGTTTGGGGATGCGATGCTTATGTCAGGAAACTTCAACCTGAAAAGCTCGAACCCAAATCGCAAAAATGCGTCTTCATAGGATACCCTAAAGAAACTATTGGGTACATCTTCTACCTCAGATCCGAAGGCAAGATCTTTGTTGCCAAGAATGGATCCTTTCTAGAGAAGGAGTTTCTCTCGAAAGAAGTAAGTGGGAGGAAAGTAGAACTTGATGAAGTATTACCTCTTGAACCGGAAAATGGCACAACTCAAGAAAATGTTCCTGAGGCGCCTGCACCGACTAGAGAGGAAGTTATTGATGATGATCAAGATACTTCTGATCAAGCTCCTACTGAAATTCGAAGGTCCACAAGGACACGTTCCGCACTAGAGTGGTACGGCAACCCTGTCTTGGAAATCATGTTGTTAGACAACGGTGAACCTTCGAACTATGAAGAAGCGATGGCGGGCCCGGATTCCGACAAATGGCTAGAAGCCATGAAATCCGAGATAGGATCCATGTATGAAAACGAAGTATGGACTTTGACTGACTTGCCCGTTGAACGGCGAGCCATAGAAAATAAATGGATCTTTAAGAAGAAGACAGACGCGGATGGTAATGTGACCATCTATAAAGCTCGGCTTGTCGCTAAGGGTTATCGACAAGTTCAAGGGGTTGACTACGATGAGACTTTCTCACCGGTAGCGAAGCTGAAGTCCGTCCGAATCATGTTAGCGATTGCCGCATTCTATGATTATGAAATATGGCAAATGGACGTCAAAACGGCATTCCTTAATGGTTTCCTTAAGGAAGAATTGTATATGATGCAGCCTGAAGGTTTTGTCGATCCTAAGAATGCTGACAAGGTGTGCAAGCTCCAACGCTCGATTTATAGGCTGGTGCAAGCATCTCGGAGTTGGAACATTCGCTTTGATGAGATGATCAAAGCGTTTGGGTTTACGCAGACTTATGGAGAAGCCTGCGTTTACAAGAAAGTGAGTGGGAGCTCTGTAGCATTTCTCATATTATATGTAGATGACATACTTTTGATGGGAAATGATATAGAACTCTTGGACAGCATTAAGGCCTACTTGAATAAAAGTTTTTCAATGAAGGACCTTGGTGAAGCTGCTTATATATTAGGCATCAAGATCTATAGAGATAGATCAAGACGCCTCATAGGTCTTTCACAAAGCACATACCTTGATAAGATATTGAAGAAATTCAATATGGATCATTCTAAGAAGGGGTTCTTGCCTGTGTTACAAGGTGTGAAATTGAGCTCGGCTCAATGTCCGACCACGGCAGAAGATATAGAAGAAATGAGTGTCATCCCCTATGCCTCAGCCATAGGTTCTATTATGTATGCCATGCTGTGTACCAGACCTGATGTAAACCTGGCCGTAAGTTTGGTAGGTTGATACCAAAGTAATCCCGGCAAGGAACATTGGACAGCGGTCAAGAATATCCTGAAGTACCTGAAAAGGACTAAGGAAATGTTTCTCGTTTATGGAGGTGACGAAGAGCTCGTCGTAAAGGGTTACGTCGACGCTAGCTTCGACACAGATCTGGATTACTCAAAGTCACAAACCGGATACGTGTATATTTTGAATGGTGGGGCAGTAAGCTGGTGCAGTTGCAAGCAGAGCGTCGTGGCGGGATCTACATGTGAAGCGGAGTACATGGCAGCCTCGGAGGCAGCACATGAAGCAATTTGGGTGAAGGAGTTCATCACCGACCTAGGAGTCATACCCAATGCGTCGGGGCCGATCAAGCTCTTCTGTGACAACACTGGAGCAATTCCTCTTGCAAAGGAGCCCAGGTTTCACAAGAAGACAAGGCACATCAAGCGTCGCTTCAACTCCATTCGTGAAAATGTTCAAGGTGGAGACATGGAGATTTGTAAAGTACATACGGACCTGAATGTAGCAGATCCGTTGACTAAATCTCTCCCTAGGGCAAAACATGATCAACACCAGAATTCCATGGGTGTTCGATTCATCACAATGTAACTAGATTATTGACTCTAGTGCAAGTGGGAGATTGTTGGAAATATGCCCTAGAGGCAATAATAAAAGTATTATTATTATATTTCTTTGTTCATGATAATTGTCTTTATTCATGCTATAACTGTATTATCCGGAAATCGTAATACACGTGTGAATAATAGACACCAACATGTCCCTAGTAAGCCTCTAGTTGACTAGCTCGTTGATCAACAGATAGTCATGGTTTCCTGACTATGGACATTGGATGTCATTGATAACGGGATCACATCATTAGGAGAATGATGTGTTGGACAAGACCCAATCCTAAACATAGCACAAGATCGTATAGTTCGTTTGCTAGAGTTTTCCAATGTCAAGTATCTTTTCCTTAGACCATGAGATCGTGTAACTCCCGGATACCGTAGGAGTGCTTTGGGTGTGCCAAACGTCACAACGTAACTGGGTGACTATAAAGGTATACTACGGGTATCTCCGAAAGTGTCTGTTGGGTTGACATGGATCAAGACGGGGATTTGTCACTCCGTATGACGGAGAGGTATCACTGGGCCCACTCAGTAATGCATCATCATAATGAGCTCAAAGTGACCAAGTGTTTGATCACGGGATCATGCATTACGGTACGAGTAAAGTGACTTGCCGGTAACGATATTGAACAAGGTATTGGGATACCGACGATCGAACCTCGGGCAAGTAACATACCGATTGACAAAGGGAATTGTATACGGGGTTGTTTGAATCCTCGACATCGTGGTTCATCCGATGAGATCATCGAGGAGCATGTGGGAGCCAACATGGGTATCCGGATCCCGCTGTTGGTTATTGAACGGAGAGCGATCTCGGTCATTTCTACATGTCTCCCGAACCCGTAGGGTCTACACACTTAAGGTTCGGTGACGCTAGGGTTGTAGGGATATGTATATGCAGTAACCCAAATGTTGTTCGGAGTCCCGGATGAGATCATGGACGTCACGAGGAGTTCCGGAATGGTCCGGAGGTAAAGAATTATATATAGGAAGTACTATTTCGGCCATCGGGACAAGTTTCGGGGTTATCGGTATTGTACCGGGACCACCGGAAGGGTCCCGGGGGCCCACCGGGTGGGGCCACCTGTCCCGGGGGGCCACATGGGCTGTAGGGGGTGCGCCTTGGCCTACATGGGCCAAGGGCACCAGCCCCAATAGGCCCATGCGCCTAGGGTTTCAAGGAGGAAGAGTCCTAGGAGGGGAAGGCACCTCCTAGGTGCCTTGGGGAGGAGGGATTCCTCCCCCTTGGACGCACCCCCTAGGAGATTGGATCTCCTAGGGCCGGCGCCCCCCCCCCCTTGGCCCTCCTATATATAGTGGGGGAAGGAGGGCTTTTCATACACGCCTTTGGTTGCCTCCTTCTCCCTCTCCAACACCTCCTCCTCCTCCATAGCGCTTGGCGAAGCCCTGACGGAGTACTGCAGCTCCATCATCACCACGCCGTCGTGCTGCTGGTGCCATCTCCCTCAACCTCTCCTTCCCCCTTGCTGGATCAAGAAGAAGGAGACGTGGCTGTTCCGTACGTGTGTTGAACGCGGAGGTGCCGTCCGTTCGGTGCTAGAATCTTCGGTTATTCGAATCACGTCGAGTACGACTCCCTCATCCACGTTCTTTGAACGCTTCCGCTCGCGATCTACAAGGTACGTAGATGCATCTAATCACTCGTTGCTAGATGAACTCCTAGATGGATCTTGGTGAAACCGTAGAAATTTTTTTGTATTCTGCAACGTTCCCCGACATAGTGGCCATATACCCCTGCCCTAGGGGCTCCGCACATATAAAATAAGAGACAATAAAGCTCAATTTTACATATTTTACTTTATACTTTGTTTATTTAACATAAATTTTGTTCGGCATGACCTTTTTTCAACTTAGTTCCTCTCTTTTACAGATGAATATCGTGTTGCACCCGTCCAGGATATGGCACAACGGAGACACAGGCGCAGACGTGCAGCAGGGACCCGTTACAAGGATTCTTTTCAGATTAAGACCCTGCGTAAACCTTTTTTAATGTCTCTTGTTGATACACATCCCCTGGTTCTCTATAGTATAATCAAGGAGGATGCTGGCGTCTTGGCATGTGGCCACGTCAGAATTCCTGCGCGTACTTGGACTCTAGGGGTTTATACCTAAGAGCGTTGCCTCGCCCGCTCTCATAAAGACCGAATACCTTAGGGAGTGTTCGGCGTCGTGAGTTTGGCCTTATATGCATCAGCTCCGAATCATGTCTTTGGTCAAATGTTGGGTTGCCCGGCTCCTGTGTTCGGCTGCCTTACGTTCCGCTCTATCGGCTAAGGCGGCACCAGGAGAACTACTACGATTGTGCCCCGGTTCGACCAGGTGAGCACCTCAGTAGAGAAAGCCGAAAACTGACTGTCATGATATAGCGTGAGACTGGTCAACCACTCGATGACTCTCCGGAATCTATAGGATTCCTCCACATTAACGAAGGGCCGTTTCCCGGCCAGGCACACACGCGCCCCAAACTCGGGCGAGCGCAGTCGCCACCAGGGGCTATCTAAATAGTCCCACTGTTAAGCTCCTATGGCTAAGTGAAAGTGATAAAGCATTGTAGTCCAATTTCCTAGTTCGCTGCGCTATCACCTCCTTTGTAGGACCAAGACGTTGGATCAAGTGTGAAAATGCGCCTTTTGCGAACACCCCCGCATTATCTGCGTGGGGGCTGAAGCCGACGACTGCCATCTTTCAGATTCTATATATTTTAAACGGCCGCACAGGAGGTGTTACAATACTTGCAGGCACAAGTATAGAAAGTTCCTACAATTTATCAAACTTAACGTTTTACAATTGCACGTGCTATTCGAACATAGCATCCTTCGAGCACTACGACTCTATTACACGAGCGCCTTGCAGAACTTCCTGAAAATAATGCTTGGCAGGTACTCGGCTTCTGTCCGAATCTTGGGATGCAACAACTGTGGTCTCCATTTCCGCCCAGTATGTCTTGACACGGGCAAGAGCCATCCGCGCACCCTCTATGCATGCTGACCTCTTAATTGCATTAATATGCGGCGCCGCACCAAGGGACTGCTGCACCAAGTTGAAATAACTCTTCGGCTCCGATTTCCCCGGCCATAGGTGACTCATGACGCACCTCATGGCTAGTCCGGACAACCTATTCAGTTCGGCCCATTGAGCCAGACGATCGTCCACTGATAGTGGACGCTCTGGATTGTGGAACTACGACCAGAAAAGTTTTTCCACTTCGCGATCTTCTTGATCTCGAAAGTGTTCGGTCGCATCAGCAGCACTCGCTGCCAAATCCAGATAGGTGTCCGCCACACTCCACATCCGGTCCAACGGAGCAAGCTTCGGATCACAAAACTTCCTCCGCAGCATAAAGGGCTTTCCAGCCGCAATCTCTCCGGCCTGACGCAGCTCCTCCTTCGCAGCTCTCATCGCAGAGCGAGCGTCCTTGGCATCAGCAACGGCCTTCTCTAGGTCCGTCTGTCTCGGCCAGTCTTCTTTCTCAAGAAGCTTGCAACGGTCAGCAGTGCTTTTTAGCTTCACGGCCATCTCGGCCATCTCTTTTCTGCTCCGGCAGTGAGCAGCCTGTTCGGCTCTCAGCTCTTCAAGGGCCTTCTCGGTAGCCGCATCACTTTTTCTGGCTTGTTCCTTAGCTCGGGCAAGTTCCGCCCGAAGACTCTCCACGGCGGCCGCACCATCTGCGTCAAAGAACACACATTGTAAGATACTGGCATAAATCTCCTCTTACCAGGTGCCGTCCGAGGAATTACATACCTTGAGCTTCATCAAGCCGCTTGTTGACGAGTGCAATGTCGGCATCTGCCACGTCAAGTTGCCGCTTTAGCTCGGCAAAATCATCAGTTCGGCTGGATTCTGGACACTTCGCCACCTACATTCAAAGGCGACATTTTAGACCTGGGATTATGATCCTCTGCGCGCCATCACTTCTGACAATGCACAGAGTCTCAGGGGCTACTATCTACACAGGGCGCATCTTATTTATGCGCAACTGACAAAAGTGTACATTATCTAACGTACCTCAAAACCCGTCAGTAAACTTCTGACGGCCTCGTGCAATCCGCTTTCCGCGGACGAAATCCTTTCAATCACCATGCCCATCAATGCACGGTGCTCCTCTGAGATAGAAGCTCGTCCCAGCAGATTCTTCAGCTCCTCCGGCCGAGCACCAGATGGTGCCGGACTTGTCCTATGGCCTCTTTCGAAGGCCGGACACGGAGAACCTTGGGGGGCCACATAGCTATCTTCCGCCTCTGCCGGATTCGGAGAAACCCTCCGCGACGACACCTCAGGGTCGCCCACCTCACCAGGTGGTGCGACAGGGGGAGGCGTTCCGCTCTCCATCATCTCTAGAAGAAGGTCCCCCGAAGACGAGCTCTGCTGAGAAGGGTCGAGGTCCGAGCTACAAGGTAAAATTTTGGTTAATCTTCTCAGACATATAGCAAGGGTTTCCCCCATCTCTCGAAAAGAAAATCTTTCTCCACTTACGGCTCGATGGAGGACTGGTCCCCTTGAGGGCATAATTCGGCCGAGGTACCCCCCGGCGTAGGACCCTCTGACGAGGATTTTTCCCCCCGCTTTGAGGCCATGGTCTCTGGGTCTTCAGAGGCGGTCCTTTTCTTCCCCGGAGGAGAGGAATTTTCGGTTCCTTCCCTCCGAACAGCCTCCTTCGAGGAGGCCGTAGTTCCCTTGTCCCCTCCCTCACTTTCCTTCAAAGGCACAATCTTCAACATCCTGACTAGGACGGAATCTGGCCTGGTCTCAGGAAGGGGAGCCGGACACCTTATCAGCTTTGCTTTCGCTATCCACTCCTGTTTAAAGGGACAACTCTTTTAGGGGCAAGTTTATGACAAATATATGGATAACGAGTCCGGGCACAAGGCTACTTACTTGAGTATCCGGGCGATTGCAGCTCAGACCTGCGTCCTCGGTCAAATCCGGACACATTGCTTGTGATCCGAAGAACAGTTTATACATCTCCGCGGGCGTTGCGCCCATAAAGTGCTGGAGAGCTCGCGGTCCCTCCGGATTAAACTCCCATAGACGAAGGGGGCGGCGTTTGCCGGGCAGTGTTCGGTGAATCAGCATGACTTGCGTCACTTTGACTAGGCTGAGACCTCTTTCTAAGAGATCCCTGATGCGGCCCTGCAACAAAGGCACGTCCAGGGGTGGTCCCCAATCTAGGCCTTTGTTGACCCACGACCCTAGCTGCTCTGGGGGACCCGAGCGAAAGGCAGGCAGCGCCACCCACTTGGTGCCCCTAGGGACGGTGATATAGAACCACTCTCGTTGCCATAAGCCGAGCTCCTCTTGAAAAGGGCCCTCGGGCCATGGAGCACCAGCATTCTTGCTTACAACAGCGCCTCCGCACTCTGCGTGCCGTCCCTCAATCATCTTCGGCTCTACCTTAAAGGTCTTGAGGCATAATCCGAAGTGAGGAGTAACACGGAGGAACGCTTCACACACGACGATGAATGAGGAAACATGGAGGATGGACTCCGGAGCTAAGTCATGGAATTCCAGCCCGTAGTAGAACATCAGCCCCCTCATGAAGGGATCCATTGGGAAGCCTAACCCCCGAAGGAAGTGAGACACGAACACCATGCTCTCACCAGGCTGGGGACTGGGAACAGCCTGCCCTTGAGCAGGCAACCTGTGCGAAATTTCGCCGGTCAAGAACTTGGCCTCTCTCAGCTTTAGCACGTCGGCATCCATCGGCCTCGAAGGTCGGAACCGGACATTGTAGAAGGTCCGAAGCGCCTGGAATCTGGAGCCTAGGGTGTTGGAACTCGAGGCGACGGGTGAACTCGTTTGAGATTGACAAGGAGTAAGGCCTTGGTCTCTTTATAAGAGGTTGAATTGTTGGGGAACGTTGCAGAAAACAAAAAATTTCCTACTCGTTTCACCAAGATCATCTAGGAGTTCAACTAGCAACGAGCCATCGGATGCATCTACATACCTTTGTAGATCACGTGCGGAAGCGTTCAAAGAACGGTGATGATGTAGTCGTACACGACGTGATCCAAATCACCGATGACCAAGCGCCGAACGGACGGCACCTCCGCGTTCAACACACGTACGGGACGGGAGACGTCTCCTCCTTCTTGATCCAGCAAGGGGAAAGGAGAGGTTGATGAAGATCCAGCAGCACGACGGCGTGGTGGTGGATGCAGGGCGTCACAGCAGCAGGGCTTCGCCTGTACTACGAGGGAGAGACGTAACGGGGAGAGAGGGAGGCGCCAGGGGCTAGCGTATGAAGTCCCTCCTCTCCCCCACTATATATAGGGGTGCTAGGGGGGGCGCCGGCCCTAGTAGATGGCATCTACTAGGGGGGGCGGCGGCCTAGGGTGGGGGGCTTGCCCCCCCAAGCAAGGAGGCGCCCCCCTTTAGGGTTTCCCCTCAACCCTAGCCGCATGGGCCCTAGGGGGGGTGGCGCCCCAGCCCACTATGGGCTGGGTTCCCTCCCACTTCAGCCCATGGGGCCCCCCGGGATAGGTGGCCCCACCCGGTGGACCCCCGGGACCCTTCCGGTGGTCCCGGTACAATACCGGTGACCCCGAAACTTGTCCCGATGGCCGAAACAGCACTTCCTATATATAATTCTTTACCTCCGGACCATTCCGGAACTCCTCGTGACGTCCGGGATCTCATCCGGGACCCCGAACAACATTCGGGTTACTGCATATACATATCTTCACAACCCTAGCGTCACCGAACCTTAAGTGTGTAGACCCTACGGGTTCGGGAGACAAGCAGACATGACCGAGACGACTCTCCTGTCAATAACCAACAGCGGGATCTGGATACCCATGTTGGCTCCCACATGCTCCACGATGATCTCATCGGATGAACCACGATGTCGAGGATTCAATCAACCCCGTATGCAATTCCCTTTGTCAATCGATATGTTACTTGCCCGAGATTCGATCGTCGGTATCCCAATACCTCGTTCAATCTCGTTACCGGCAAGTCACTTTACTCGTACCGTAATGCATGATCCCGTGACCAGACACTTGGTCACTTTGAGCTCATTATGATGATGCATTACCGAGTGGGCCCGGTGATACCTCTCCGTCATACGGAGTGACAAATCCCAGTCTTGATCCATGTCAACCCAACAGACACTTTCGGAGATACCCGTAGTCTACCTTTATAGTCACCCAGTTACGTTGTGACGTTCGGTATACCCAAAGCACTCCTACGGTATCCGGGAGTTACACGATCTCATGGTCTAAGGAAAAGATACTTGACATTGGAAAACTCTAGCAAACGAACTATACGATCTTGTGCTATGTTTAGGATTGGGTCTTGTCCATCACATCATTCTCCTAATGATGTGATCTCGTTATCAATGACATCCAATGTCCATAGTCAGGAAACCATGACTATCTGTTGATCAACGAGCTAGTCAACTAGAGGCTTACTAGGGACATGTTGGTGTCTGTTATTCACACATGTATTACGATTTCCGGATAACACAATTATAGCATGAATAAAGACAATTATCATGAACAAGGAAATATAATAATAATGCTTTTATTATTGCCTCTAGGGCATATTTCCAACATGAATACCAAGGGCCCTCCCCGTAACCGTTTGGGACTCACCTTTAATTGAGAAAACATGCTAACGGGCACGATAGGGTTACCCACATCCGTATTGATGAGAATCCCGTAAATAAAGGGGACACGATCTCTGCTTTGACAAGACGTGCCAAGGAAACCGCCTCGTAGAATACGCTGAGGTGGGGAAGTAAAAACGATTCGAGTAAAGGACTTGGCCGCAGCGTGGTGTCACGTTACGGAATACGTCAGCGGATTAGATTTGTGTTAATATTATTCTCTCTATGGCAATATGTGGAAACTTATTTTGCAGAGTCGGACACTACCCTTAGTGTTTACAAACTTTTATGAAGAACTTGGAGGAGGAACCCGCCTTGCAATGCCGAAGACAATCTGCGCACCGGACTCGTCGTCATTGAAGCTTGGTTCAGGGGCTACTGAGGGAGTCCTGGATTAGGGGGTGTCTGGGTAGCCGGACTATACCTTCAGCCAGACTCTTGGACTATGAAGATACAAGATTGAAGACTTCGTTCCGTGTCCGAATGGGACTTTCCTTGGCGTGGAAGGCAAGCTTGGCGATGCGGATATTCATATCTCCTACCATTGTAACCGACTTTGTGAAACCCTAACCCTCTCCGGTGTCTATATAAACCGGAGGGTTTTAGTCCGTAGGACAACCCCAACATACAACAATCATACCATAGGCTAGCTTCTAGGGTTTAGCCTCCTTGATCTTGTGGTAGATCTACTCTTGTACTACCCATATCATCAATATTAATCAAGCAGGATGTAGGGTTTTACCTCCATCAAGAGGGCCAGAACCTGGGTAAAACATTGTGTCCCTCGTCTCCTGTTACCATCCGCCTAGACGCACAGTTCGGGACCCCCTACCCGAGATCCAACGGTTTTGACACCGACAATAACCTTCAGGAATAATAGGCCTATCTTCATCATCACTTTCATCATTATAATTAGATTCAATAATTTCTTTCTCTCTAGCCCTAGCAATTTGTTCATCAAGAAATTCACTAAGGGGCACAGTAGTATCAGGCATAGAAGTAGTTTCATCATAAGTATCATGCATAGCAGAAGTGGCATCATCAATAACATGCGACATATCAGAACGAATAGCAGAAGCAGGTTTAGGTGTCGCAAGCTTATTCATAACAGAAGGTGAATCAAGTGCAGAGCTAGATGGCAGTTCCTTACCTCCCCTCGTAGTTGAGGGATAAATTGTTGTCTTAGCGTCTTTCAAGTTCTTCATAGTGTCCAGCAAATATAAATCCCAAGTGACTCAAAGAATAGAGCTATGCTCCCCGGCAACGGCGCCAAAAATTAGTCTTGATAACCCACAAGTATAGGGGATCGCAACAGCTTTCAAGAGTAGAGTATTCAACCCAAATTTATTGATTCGACACAAGGGGAGCCAAAGAATATTCTCAAGTATTAGCAGCTGAGTTGTCAATTCAACCACACCTAGAAACTTAGTATCTGCAGCAAAGTGTTTAGTAGCAAAGTAATATGATAGTAGTGGTAACGGTAACAAAAGTAACGGAAGCAAAAGTAATATTTTTGGTGTTTTGTAGTGATTGTAACAGTAACAATGGGAAAGTAAATAAGCGTAAACCAGTATATGGAAAGCTCGTAGGCATCGGATCAGTGATGGATAATTATGCCGGATGCGGTTCATCATGTAATAGCCATAACATAGGGTGACACAGAACTAGCTCCAATTCATCAATGTAATATAGGCATGTATTCCGTATATAGTCATACGTGCTTATGGAAAAGAACTTGCATGACACCTTTTGTCCTACCCTCCCATGGCAGTGGGGTCCTAATGGAAACTAAGGGATATTAAGGCATCCTTTTAATAGAGAACCGGAACAAAGCATTAGCACATAGTGAATACATGAACTCCTCAAACTATGGTCATCACCGGAAGTGGTCCCGATTATTGTCACTTCGGGGTTGCCGGATCATAACACATATTAGGTGACTATAGACTTGCAAGATAGGATCAAGAACTCACATATATTCATGAAAATAATAGGTTCAGATCTGAAATCATGGCACTTGGGCCCTAGTGACAAGCATTAAGCATAGCAAAGTCATAGCAACATCAATCTCAGAACATAATGGATACTAGGGATCAAACCCTAACAAAACTAACTCGATTACATGGTAAATCTCATCCAACCCATCACCGTCCAGCAAGCCTATGATGGAATTACTCACGCACGGCGGTGAGCATCATAAAATTGGTGATGGAGGATGGTTGATGATGACGACGACGATGAATCCCCCTCTCCGGAGCCACGAACGGACTCCAAATCAGCCCTCCCGAGAGGTTTTAGGGCTTGGCGGTGGCTCCATATCGTAAAACGCGATGATTTCTTCTCCTTTATTTTTTTCTTCCCGAAAGCCAATATATAGAGTTGGAGTTGGCATCGAAAGGTCTCCAGGGGGCCCACGAGGTAGGGGGCGCGCCCTAGGGGGGGGCGCCCCCCACCCTTGTGGACAGGGTGTGGGCCCCCTGGTCTTCATCTTTGGCGAGGATTTTTTATTATTTATTATAAGGTATTCCGGGTCATTCCGAGAACTTTTGTTTTCTGCACATAAAACAACATCATGGCAATTCTGCTGAAAACAGCATCAGTCCGGGTTAGTTCCATTCAAATCATACAAGTTAGAGTCCAAAACAAGGGCAAAAGTGTTTGGAAAAGTAGATACGACGGAGACGTATCATCCATCACCCCAAAACACTGAGGAAGTTGTCCCTCCAAAAGATTGTTGCTTATGTCCACTTGGAACTGAAGCCATGCAGGAAACGAAGGTCCCAGTTGGCAAGAGCCAAGATCTGTTTTTTCTAAACTAAAGGGTGGTATCCAATCGGGACCAACTGTAATCATCAAGGAATTCACACTTAAATCCAGCTCCTTTAACCTCGTTAGACTTGTAAAATGTTCTTTCAGTGAAGTCACAATTCAAGTTGTTGCCTCCGAGATCCATCATGATTAAATTGCCAAGCATACCGATCTCAGATGGCACATGTCTGCTAAGATTGTTATATTCAAGATCCAACATGGTCAAGTTACAGAGCATACCGATCTCAGATGGCACAGGTCCACTGAGATTATTGTCAGAGAGATCAAGGCTGCTTAAACTAGAGAGCAACCCCACCCATTGTGGTATTCCTCCACTTAGGTTGTTCCGAGAGATGTCAAGAACGACTAAGCTGGTCAAGTGTGCTGTCTGATCTGGTATGATTCCGGTAATATTGTTGTACCTCAAATGCAACTCCTGCCCTGCATCGCGCACACAACTAAAATATCGCACATGCCTCAAATCTTACATGCAACTTTAGATGTATGACGTAATGTTTGAAAGTTGTGTGATGATAGTTGGATGATATTCTAAACTACTCTGGTTTTCCAGGCATTTGGTCGTGGTTTGGTTTCTTTGGTAGGGATTCGCCATTGCTTGACCTCCTCCGCTTTTGATAAACGGCGCCAATGATTCTCCTTCACCATAGAACTGCCCCAGCGACCTTTAATCCTCAGGTGGCGAGATTTCTGTTGGTTGGTGCGGCGGAAGATGTGCAGAGGAAATGGTGCACGCGCGGAGAAGAAGAGGAGCAGCGGACTAAGACGCCTCCCGGAGCCGTTGCGAAATTACCACACGTTCCTCGGTCGTGGGGTGGCGGTTCATGCATCGTGTGAACGTGCCGGTATTTGCGGCCGAGATCGTGCCGCGTCTATATAAGGAGAAGATCATACATTGCGTAACCGCCGTGCGCTAGCCAAGGTATCATTAATACGCCTGCTCCATCCTGAGGTCATCGCCCGAAATGTTGTGACGTCAGCATGACCGGTGGGTGACTCGGCGGTCGAAACGAGAAGCACTACAAAACAAATCGCAGGTCTTTTCTTCCACCAGAAAGGCCGAACCTGGGTATATCAGCTATGCTTATCCCATTTCAGGAGGATGTTTCCTTCGCCTTCATCCTCTTGTAAGCTACCCCTGTAGCATCTGCCGGCTCAATATGTACATCAGCTATGTAAAGTTGCATGCAACTCGTCACCTTTTCCCCTTCATTCGTGAAAAGGGGCTAGCTTGGTTAAAATAACCTGTGCCGAGTGCAACTGCAAAATTGTGGGGTGAATATACCATTGAACTTCTGGGAAAAACTTTCTTCACTTTGGATTAGTCTAGCAAGATCATCCGGTTGTAAATAATTTTCATAAATTGACCAAATCAGCACAACCACATGGAGATATTTACTTAAACTTCCCATTTATTTTTTGTTGTTCTTATTATTAGAATGAGAAATGAACTCTCTGTACATAATTATACTCCCTTTAGTGATCTAAACGATCTTATATTAATTTACAGAGGGAGTACAATATTAAGTGCACACGCGAGTTTTACTAAGATTGAAATGATGTTGGAAGATGGCATATTTGTGAAAATTGCTAGACGTTGCACTGCATCATGGTGTGAGCAAGAGCTTATGCGCCAGGCCAGGATGGCAACTGTGTTTGATATCTATGCCTGCTTCCCGCCGATAAAATTCATCGTCTCTCTTTTCTCGGTACTGTTTTGTGCCATCTCCTTCAGCTGTTACATCGAGCAAAGACAAAAGAATGACATTTTTTGTAATTAAAATAACAACACACGCATAATTTAATAAAGACAAATTAATCAATAGTACTCATGGATCATTTGTTAACATCTGGACAATGGAAGTTGCTGGCAAGTGTAGCTACCTTTGCTAGGCTTGCCTTATGGTCAGTGAAGTGATTAACATATCAATGTTTTGGCGGGTTTAATTACTAAACGGCAAATAATGTGCTTGCAAAAGATAATGATAGACTTACTTTATCCGTCCCGTATATATAGTCGCAGAAGGTGAAAACAGAAGCGAAATTGCTCTGGCTCTTCCGTCCTACACGGTGATGGTAGTCATGGTGTGGTGCTCCTCCATAGAACGGGATGAAGTTTGCCGGATTGAGTGGGAAGTCGAATCTGCAGTTTAAACACCTCCAAATTAAAGGTGGTCTTTTGTTTCATCATCACATAATGACAAAACAAAGCGAACCTTACAGTAGAAAGAGAGCTAAACAAAATAGATTGGACCAAGAACATGCGCCCTTGGAACATCTTCAACATGTTTAATTTATGAGTCAAATATAGACAGTGATAGAATACATCTGACTGCTCTCTTCTTAATTTACATATGAGTCCAATAGAAGGTTCTTATTGAATAATATTGATATAGTATTGTAGATATTATAATTTTTTATACACTTTATCACACTTTACAAAGTTTGTGTTTGACCAAAACAAAAAGCAGAATATTTGAAATAAAGTGAGTACAACTTTGCTCTCTCTGTCATTGATTTTATGCGACATCACCACTTGTCCTATGTAGAAAATCTTGCCAACAATTATCTCACAGTTATAAGGGACGCGTTTGGTAGCCGGCAGTCCTTCCAGCCAAGCCCGGATTAGACGGAAATGGGCCGATTGGATGCCTGCAGCTACTGTTTGTTTGGCCCCCGTGCTGATCAAAGCAGTCTGCATCCAGGCCCTCTAGGAACGCTCAAATCAGCCGTTTCCAGCGAGCAACTGCCGTCGTGCGCTTCCATGATGCAACCTGTACGTGAGGTTGCTTTCTCTCTCCTCTCTTAAACTGCTTCTTAAGTAACCTCTTCTACTTAACACAACCATGCTTCAATTCAAAATCAGCTCTACATGAAAAAGATGCACGTCAACGATGGCGTTCCATTCTGACAATCGGCATCGAGTTTCGTTACCTGCATCTTCTCAAATTCGTGCTCAAGTTTGGAGCTTTTTTAGATAAATTTCGTCAGATTCGTCGTACACGGTTGAGAGTTTTAAATTTCCTTGTTGTCACTGGCAGACCTTCGGCTGGGCCAACCTGGGCCGTGCCCCACAGCCCATGAAGAAACAGCCTACTACTTACTTGTAGCTCATTTTTAGCCCCCCCTCCCCCCCGTGCGGAATTTGGCCCAATGTCCGACACTGCTTTTAGGAATAGCTTCACCTCACCGTTTTGCACAAACTCTCGTGTTGTAAGTGTCTCTTTGATGCACGTAGACGAATAGATCTGTACCTCTTTACTATACCAGGTGTTTACGTGTGACTGTTAATGATGTTGTTCATGTGCCAATCAAAACGAATTCAGGCAACAAAACACTGGATTCCCGTCTCTATCTTCATGCAAGAAAATCGAATGTAGGCAACCAAACGGGCAGCAGAACATGGCCTAAACCGTGTGTTTGCGTGGCCATGCCCCCAGGGCCTCATCCCAGGGAGATGAAAAATAGCTGCAGGCAACCAAACGCGCCCTAGAGATGTCCTTACTAAGGCCTTTCACAATGGGGGTTTCTTAGCGCGGTACGGCGCCATATTTAATGAGTAAAGAGATTGATGTTGTATCTTAACTAAGCTACAAATTTTGTATGAGTTTATAGGCAAAAAAAGTTTTTAGCCAATCTCATGCATGCATGAACCCAAAATCATTAAATGCAAGCTTATTTGGATAAAACCCTTAAGAGACAATGCATTGTGAGAAGTAGTCTCTTAAGTTTTAATTTCTCCTAGGGTAACATGCTAAGAGACAATGCATTATAAGACAATGCTAGGTCCAAACAACGTACTTTAAGAAGTTAGCCTAGCTTGGGTACGAGAGTCGATGTACAACCCAGCCACCTAGTTTTAAATGGTCATAGGTGCAAATTTTGTTTCTAAATATTTCCAAAATAAAAAAATTAGAGACCCCTACTGCATTCCTTTCAAACAAAAATACGGATTTACCTCTTCTTCTTTTTTGCGAAAATACGGATATACCTCAATTATGCAATTACCATTTTGTTAGCTTTTGTAGGCTCTAAACCTAGTCACCTAATTGTAGTCTTTAATTTTTTTACTCTCGGTCTTTCCCATGCTCTTTGGCAATAAAATGGACGCCAATAAAAAAAAGAACCAGGCACCTAGGAATCATGTTTTTGAATCACAAGCCTAAGTGATTGCGGATCGGGTAACTATTGGCAGGTGTCTTATCAAGGTTACTTTATTTTGTAAGATACTTACACACAAAAGTAAGAAAAGGCAAGCTATCTTATTAATACTTGGTCAATTCTTTTTTTTTCTATAGAGAAATGAGGAAATACCAAACAAACTGTTGTGGACCTCTCGGAGTAAAACTTATTGAGTGGATATCAAATATAAAATTGTCTACCAGGTTTTTCTTCTCAATATCTCTTCTTACGGGTCTGACCCAATGAATTGAATATTCTTAGCACACGTAACCATCAGAGGGATCGATGGCTGACATGTGGGGTCGTAGTTTTGTTCAATCTGAGAGCATCTCCAATAATGGCCCTAAAATTCAAGTTGGGGCTGGCCTCTACTCTTTCAGCCACTAATATTGTTAGCACACTTTGGGCACACTTTGGACGTCCACCTGCCGCGAATTAATGCACTGAATTGCACCAGTTCGCCATGACTACGGTCAGCAGAATGATTGACGGGCACACTTTGGACGTCCTGCATTGAAGTCTAGTGGGTAGTTCGCTGATGTTTTCGGACCACGCAGTCCTCACCACAGAAGCTATCCAACAAGAGACTGTACCGGTCCGGACCACAGAATCTATTCAACGCGGGCCTGTATCGGTCCACCGAGCGGTCCGGACCATGTTTTCCCCGCAAACCGAAACGATGTGTGGGGGACTTTGCAGGAGTACGGACATCCTCATGACAAACCAAAAGTCGCCAGGTACCCCACTCTTCGTCCAGATGGCGGAAGGCGCTGACTCTTGCTGTTAATTGGTGGAAGGCTAGCATATTAAAAGTCGGACAGTGATTAGTATTTGGGCATTTGGCGGAAGCTTTGTAAATATTTTTGGGCATTTGATGGAAGGTTACTTCTTGCCATATGATTAGCGTTTGGCAAAGGGTTAGTTTTTTGTTAAGAGGTTATTTATCACACGTTGACGGAATGATGGAAGCTCTGTAAATAGATTTGGCCATTTGGCGGAAGGTTTGAAAATGACCAAGCCCATTTGACGGCAGGTCTATGATTAGCAAGGTGATTAGTTGTTTATTAAGGTTTTTAATTTGGCAGGAGGAAGCTAGTACAATGGCGGAAGCTATGCAAGCAGCCTAGTTTGGCGGAAGCTACACTAGCACATGAATTAATAGCGTTCGGCCAAACAAAAAGCTACTAATCACAAATTTTTAAAGGAAATTACGTAGTTATTTGGCGATTAAAATTTAATAAAGACGGAACTTTACGCTACAGTTGGATGACTGGCTCCCGCATCAGTGTCCGTGGACTGGTCCCCCACACCAGTCCGCGGACGGACGGACGCGGAAGCAAATTCGCAGGTCAACACTAAAGATGCCCTTTACTCCGTATACGTAAACCTGTGATCAATGCTAATCAATACGAAAATTACTCCTTAACTTGGTATCAGGCATATCTCCCTCCTCATGACCGGCTCACAGGGTGCTGCCGGCGCATCTACCCTCCCGGCTACCTCCTCTCAAGCCTCCGGCACTTCCTTCCTAGACCTCGGCGTCTCTCTCCTCGACGGCTGACATGTGGGGTCGTGGTTTTGTTCAATGTGAGAGCATCTCCAGTAATGGCCCTTAGTCTCGGGGCCGTAGAATTCAAGTTGGGGACGGCCTCTACTTTTTCAGCCGCTAAAAAATACACCAATTGTAGCCATAGCTATTTTTTCTGTATGTTTACTAAATGATACATGGGACCCACTCATCATTGGGATACAGACGGCTGTGGCCTAGGGGTGTTTCCATCAAAACTGAAATATGGGGCCAAGTAGGGGCCTTGCTGGAGATTTTCTAAGATCGCACGGGGTATGTATTTTTGTCCTTTTATTAATGAGACACGTGTTATCATAAAAAAAGACATTATTTATTGAGATTAGATAACTTTACCCGTCGTGAGCATCTATGAGCGCTAGCTGGCGTATCACGAACCAAAGCCATAAGGTGGTCATGTGGCAGGGCACAACAGCCGGGCCGACGAAAGCGGGGAAGCCAATGATGAGCACGTCGGACCAGTGTGCATACAGGCCGACGTAGCCGACGGGCGCCGTGAACTCATGGTGGACATGGTGAATCTTCTCGTATCCCCACTTGGTGTGCAGCAGCCGGTGTACCCAGTAGCCAAGGTAGTCCTCCAATAGCAAATACACCGCCATTTGCGCCGCCGTCTCTCCCGCCGACGGCAGCGGCAGCCCCGTCCTTATCCCCACCATCTAAACATTCAACATGCATGCACGCAACAAAACAAAAGCAATTAATACTCACTAGCTACAGTTCACAGATGTTAACACGGCCTTAAAGGTGCAAGTAACATGGAAAACTATTGTTTTAATACACGTATACTATCCAACAGTACTACAGTACATGATATTGTTAAATCAAAATTTCTTTTTTGAATTTATAAGGAGCAGAGCTCCATGTTGTGACGCAATTTGTACCACTCGTCTCGTCCATATAAGGATATACTAGTGTGCCAGTTTTGAAAGTTTGAGTCAAAGTGTCACTTATTGCTGAACAGGATATAGTCATATACTCCCTCCGTCCGGAAAATACTTGTCATCCATTTCTGGGACAAGTATTTCGGGAGGGAGGGAGTAGTAGTAGCTTGCTCGATTTCATCATTAGCTGCAGTAGTTTAGCAAATACTCTTCCATGCAACGCAGGAATTAACTAGCTCACTCAGGCGCTTAATTATGTGGTACTGTATATACTCGTGTACATGCATGGACCTTAACGGCAGGGTATGAGAGCAGCTGGATGGGGCCCATGGCGAGGAGGAACACGCGGACGGTGCGGACGTAGCAGCGGAGGAAGGCTGCCGGCTTGAGATGCACCCTGGCTGCAGCTTGTACGGCAACAAGATGGCGGGGGCCCGGAGCTGGAGCACCGCGAGTGGGAGCAGAGCCAGCGTGTAGACGACGAGGAAGATGACGATGTGGTGGCAGTAGAGGTAGTAGTCCGGCGTCGCCACAGAGTACCGGAAACACGCCGCCTCCGCCCAAGTCATAGCGCGCCCCAGCGCCGCCTCCGCCTCGCCCGCCGTCGCGTATGGGAGCATCGAGAGTTACTATTTCGCCGGCCAGCGAGCTGCCAACTGGATGACCTTGATCAGGTACGGTGGTGCAGCTAGCTCTGCGTATCGGAATGCTCGTAACTAACTAGCTAGCGCCATCTGTATTTGTAGTAGACGTTGGTCTCTCTGACTCGTGGACCAACTTTACGCATGACACATACGTGCCATGCATCCTTGTCCGTGACCCAACTTGCTGTGCCATGCATCCTTATCAGCCACTAATGCATGCGCGAGACCCTGTAATGCGCTCGCAACGGACTTTTTTTTACAAATTCGGAAAATGTATGACCTAATTTGATAATTTCAAAAATATTACCCAGTCGGCTTCGCTTAGGCTGAAGATGGAGTCTTCGGTCTCGTATAAACAGAAGAGGAACACTTCGTCCTTTCGTAAACCGAAGAAGGCATTTCGGCCTTGGCCAGCCGAAGACTGTCGTGATTCGTGGCCCATTACAGTTAACACGCGGCCGAAGAGTGCGGGTCTTCGGCCAACACGAGGCCGAAGAGTGCGGGGATAAGCTCGGCCGCCTTCTCCTTCCTCTCGCCCATGGCTCATTTCTCTTTCTCTCTCTGTTCTTTGCGAAAATTGCCCGATCCGCCCCATTCTTCGGCCATAGAGGCTACCAACTAGCAAATCCATTAGAGGAAAGGCTCTCCCGGCGGCTAAGACTTCGATCCATCCATGGGGTGAGGTGGGGGTGCGTGCATGAGCTCGGGATTACCAGTGTTATGGGGGAGTATTGGTTCAATGTGATTGATGAAAATATGAAATTCTCTGTCAGGTGAAATGTCTGAATCAGTGAATTTATCTGTTAAGCTGCACACCACCAGGAGTGTGGTGGTGGTAGAAAAATTACCGGTGTTAGGATGGATTATTTGTTACATTCATGTGACAGATAAATTACCGGTGTTATGGTTCATTCATGTGACAGAAAAACTACCGGTGTGGGTAGATGTTTGGAGTTTTTAGTTATCGTTTTGTTTTGTTACATTCATGTGAGCAAAGAATTACTGGTGTTAGGACGGATTATTTGTTCGTTGTGATTGATGGCAATCTGGATTTGTTTGTCAGGTGAAAATGTCTGAATCGGTGAATTTATCTGTTTACTGTGGCCCTGGTAATGCCTTTTATAATGAGTTGGGGGTTGATCTCAGTGAGTATAAATGTTGCTAGTTGACACTTTCAGACCCTGAAAAAATTGAAATATGTGGTGACAAAGTGGGCTATGTCTACACGGAGGGTTTTCGGCACACACATATCAAGTCCAACAAACTATACCATGAAATGTGCTGAAACTGGTTCCCCTCGGAAGGTGCATGGGCACGTGCTCAAGTATCACATCCACTGGGTTGTCACCGATGTCATCCCACATAATTGTGTGAGGAAGAACCTTCTCGTGAATCATCCAAACCTTACTTCAACTCTCATTGCGCAACTCATGTATACCGAGATAGTGGAGAAAAAAGACATGGAAGCAAAACACATCTAGACAGGAGTGAAGGTCAGATGGAAGTATGACATTCCTTATGGGAAGGCTTGGAGGGCTTAGCAGAGGGCTATGGAGGAAAGATTTGGGACATTCATATACTCGTATGATAACGATGTCCGTCTCCTTCACACATTGAAGCAGAGGGATCCCGGCACTTATGCTGACGTACAACACATCTTCTTGCCTAGTATACCAGGTTTCAAGGTGTTGAATCGAGTATTCTTCTATTTTGTTGTATGCATCGAAACTTTCCAGCATTGTCGTCCTGTGATGTGTGTGAAGGAAATATGCCCTAGAGGCAATAATAAAGTTATTATTTATTTCCTTATTTCATGATAAATGTTTATTATTCATGCTATAATTGTATTAACCGGAAACATAATACATGTGTGAATACATAGACAAACAGAGTGTCACTAGTATGCCTCTACTTGACTAGCTCGTTAATCAAAGATGGTTATGTTTCCTAACCATAGACAAAGAGTTGTTATTTGATTAACGGGGTAACATCATTAGGTGAATGATCTGATTGACATGACCCATTCCATTAGCTTAGCACCCGATCGTTTAGTATGTTGCTATTGCTTTCTTCATGACTTATACATGTTCCTATGACTATGAGATTATACAACTCCCGTTTGCCGTAGGAACACTTTGTGTGCTACCAAACGTCACAACGTAAATGGATGATTATAAAGGAGCTCTATAGGTGTCTCCAAAGGTAAATGTTGGGTTGGCGTATTTCGAGATTAGGATATGTCACTTCGATTGTCGGAGAGGTATCTCTGGGCCCTCTCGGTAATGCATATCACTTAAGCCTTGCAAGCATTGCAACTAATGAGTTAATTGCGAGATGATGTATTACAGAACGAGTAAAGAGACTTGCTGGTAACGAGATTGAACTAGGTATTGGATACCGACGATCGAATCTCGGGCAAGTAACATACCGATGACAAAGGAAACAACGTATGTTGTTATGCGGTCTGACCGATAAAGATCTTCGTAGAATATGTAGGAGCCAATATGGGCATCCAGGTCCCGCTATTGGTTATTGACCGGAGATTTGTCTCAGTCATGTCTACATTATTCTCGAACCGTAGGGTCCGCACGCTTAACGTTACGATGACAGTTATTATGAGTTTATGCATTTTGATGTACCGAAGTTAGTTCAGAGTCCCGGATGTGATCACGGACATGACGAGGAGTCTCGAAATGGTCGAGACATAAAGATTGATATATTGGACGACTATATTCGGACACCGGAAGGGTTCCGGGGAAGTTTCGGATAAAACCGAAGCACCGGGGGGTTACCGGAACCCCCCGGGGGATTAATGGGCCTTATGGGCCTAATGTGGAGAAGAGGAAGGGGCTGCCAGGGCAGGCCGCGTGCCCCCTCTCCCTCTAGTCCGAATTGGACAAGGAGGGAGGGGCGGCGCCCCACCTTTCCTTCTCTCCCTCCACCTCTCCCAGTTGGACAAGGAACGGGAGGGGAGTCCTACTCCCGGTATGAGTAGGACTCCTCCTGCGCGCCTCCTCTAGGCCGGCGCACCCCCCCCCCCCTTGGATCCTTTATATACGGAGGCAAGGGGGCACCCTAGGACACACAAGTTGATCTTCGTGATCGTTCCTTAGCCGTGTGCGGTGCCCCACTCCACCATATTCCACCTCGGTCATATTGTAGCGGTGCTTAGGCAAAGCCCTGCGACAGTAGTACATCAAGATCGTCACCACGCCGTTGTGCTGACGGAACTCTTCCCCGACACTTTGCTGGATCGGAGTCCGGGGAGCGTCATCGAGCTGAACGTGTGCCAAGAACTCGGAGGTGCCGGAGTAACGGTACTTGGATCGGTCGGATCGTGGAGACGTACGACTACATCAACCAAACGCTTCCGTTGTCGATCTACAAGGGTACGTAGATCACGCTCTCCCCTCTCGTTGCTATGCATCACCATGATCTTGCGTGTGCGTAGGAAATTTTTTGAAATTACTACGTTCCCCAACAGTGTGTGTGGATGGTACATTCCTGATCGGTCAATACAAAGGGCACATCCTTACTGCTATCAGTGTGGACGGGAACGGTCAAATCATCCCACTTGCTATGGCATTCGTGGAGGGTGAGAACTTTGAGAGCTAGGTATGGTTCTTTAGGCAACAGAAAATTGCCATCGTGAAGGACCGACCAAATGTGTGTGTCTTTCATGAGAGGCATGCCGGTATATTGAAGGCCATGAAGACACTGAGGGATCCGGCAGCAGACGAAACAACACCTTGGAAGGACTTGCAGAGCCGGTGGTGCATGCGCCATCTTGGGGCTAACTTTTTCTCGCAGTTCAAGAACAAGCAATTGATGAACTTGCTCAAAAAATTATGCAACCAGAACCAACAGGGCAAATACAATTTTATATGGTCAAAACTAGATGTGTTTAATAAGAAGCAAGTCTATGTCAGGAAGAAACTGGAAGCAGATCAGGTAGCATTAGTAACACTCATTGCGGAGCTAGAGGAGCCACAGGGTCTTTGTGAATTGCCAGGAATTGACCCTCTTGGTACTAAGAGAAAGAAGGGGAGGGCAATAACATATTTTTCTGAATGGATACAGAAAGAGCCTCCCGTGAATAGGTCTTTACTGCATGACACCCATGGAGCTAGGTATGGCATCATGACAACCAACCTTGCAGAGGTGTATAATTTTGTTCTCAGAGGGAATAGAGCATTGCCACTCACAACTATTGTGGTGGCTGTATTCCATGACATATTGAGATAATTCAAAGAAAGGTACAACTCAGCGAAGAAGCATATTTCAGACAATCCGAACACACCTTACTGTAGAAGTATCATGGACTACATGGCGAACAAGATGGAAAAAGCAAAGAAGCACATTGTCAGAGACATCAGTAATCAGGAAAGGAGGTATGAGGTACAGCTACCTACCGATGGTTTTGGTTCTGCAAATGAGTTGAAAACACACGAGGCAAGAATTGGAACAGAATTCTGACCAACGTGTGAGTGTACATGCAACAAACCGAAGTTGTTGCACTTGCCTTGCTCACATGTGCTGGCTGCCTGTGGCCAGATTCAGTTGGACGCCATCTCCTTCATGTCCCCATACTATTTAAAAGAGGCAGTATTGAACACATGGACTGGTGAGATGACAGGGTTTAGAGCCGTCGGCAATTTGAACAAGCTAAATGACAATGAGAGAGTATACATCCTGGATCCAGCTCTAAGGAGAACAAGTAGGGGTAGACGTAAGGTATGTCAGATCCGTAATGATATGGACCAATCTAAAGCTGGTGGAGCAACCAGACAATGTTTGCTATGCATGGCTCATGGGCATAGGATGAAATATTGTCCCGACCTCAAAAAGATGGTTCTTCCACAATCGGTGAGTACGACAACATGCGCTTCCATATCGGCGAGTGCGAAAACAGGAGCAAGGAGCGGACGTGGTCAAGACAGTCGAGGCCGAAGGGGAGGAAGAGGAAGAAATAACTCACAAGCTATATAATATTTGAGGACTACGTGACACTTACTATTATGTGTCGGACTATGTTTTAACTTGTAATATGTGACGGACTACGTGATACTTATTATTATGTGTCAGACTATGTTTTAATTTGCAATATGTGACGACTTTGTTTTAATTTGAAATATGTTAGCAATGTGTCGTAGACTATGTCAATTGTAGATATGTCTTCATTTCTGTTGCTTAATCCTACGAACGATAGAGATCACCGCGCCTCACTTATCCAAGGCGGCAGGAAGTTAGACGTGTTGATCACTCGCACCCCAAAGTCTAACTGCATGATACAGCCTTTATGGGTTAATAGGTATGTGTACATATAATGACTTACATGTCAGGCATACTTTTGGTACCCACTAATTGTATGATACATTCTATTTATTTTGTACGCTGTCTTGGGCTAAACTTCTACCCTTGGCACGGTTGGTTGAGGGCACTTTGGCAGATTGGGTTGAACATCCAGACATGGATGAGGATGGTGAACCAATGGAGCAACACAAGAGGCAATTGAGACGTTTTGCTTACAACAGGTCACTGCTTACCTGCTTAGTAGATAGATGGAGACCATAGAAACATACATTTCACTTCCCCTGTGGAGAGATGGCTCCTACTCTACAGGATGTGTCTTGCTTGTTCGGATTACCTTTGGCTGGTGCTGCCATAGGTCCTTTGGAGGCAGAACCTGGCTGGCTAGCAATGATGCAGGAACATTTCCTAGCTGCTTTTCTGACTACTATGATCTTAGACGACGATCCTCACAGGCCTCGTTTTAGGTGGTTGAGACAGTTTCAGGTAACCGTCTTAGTGAGCTCAACGTATGTTGTTTTGTTAGTTGGCCTTACTATGCATATTGTTGCGTTAGGATACCCCGAAGTTCAGTTGTCAAGGCACAGATTGATCGATGCCTAGAGGCATATATTGTTTGGTTGTTCGGCAAGATGATGTTCACGGAGAACCACGTGACCACTGTCGATGCGTGACTCATTGGTATTGCACGAGAGATAGCTGGTGCACATTGCCCGGGGGACATTGTGCAGATGAGTTTTCGTTCTGATGTGTTATCCACTACCTGCATAGGCATGTGCAAAGCTTGCACGCTAAACTCTAGAAAATGAACTATGGATGGATGTCCACTTTTGTTGCAGCTATGGTCATATGAGAGATTCCCTATCGGACGACCATATGTCTACGTTGATAGACCTTTTGGGATCAACGGCCTAGTAGGGGCTTACGTGCTTGTTCTCGACGACTTGCCTACTTTGGGATCTGTTTGGACACGGAGAGAGGTACTTATATATTATGTAACACTTCATTCCATTCTTTCTTGCCATGCAAAAGGATCACTAATGTTTATTTGTTGTCATGTACAGAGGCAGTTTGCGCATACCCAAGTGAGGGGCTGCTACCCGTCCTTTACAGCGCAGTTCGATAGTTTGCACGAGGATCAGGTTATCTGGGAGCCATACTCGGATCATTATATATCATACAGGTGCCCACATATCTCGATTGTGCACTAGAGATCGGCACTACTGGATGACGAAGGCCAATTTGGTGTTCGACGTGGCGGTTGAGGAGATTGCTCTTCATAGGGTGATGAGACAACTCGGTCTATGTCAAGAGCCTGAAATTCCAGATATTCCTCACATACCAACACATGTGCACAAGTAAGTTAATTCTAATTCATTTGTCAATACCACATTCCGGAAATTCTGAATATTCATAAGCTAACACATGTAACACGCCTGTCAATCTCAGGTACAACCGCGTAGGAGGAAACAAGTCTATGCATGTTTAGCTTCAGAGCATTGGACCTTACGTTCAGACATGGACTACTACACCGACAAATATCTGAGGGAAGGTTCAACCCTTTGACTAGGACAAGTTCTCGTTATATGTGTAGAGTTACTGGCATACAACGAGGATCTACTTGGTTCTGTCAGCTGTTCCTGATCAGATGGAGGCCCCTTTCACCGGTGATATGTACCCAACTGTCTTTATTGTGGGAACCAGACACCACGCGATACGTACCATGTAACTCATTTGTGTAGTTATGTCATAAACTGAACATATACAATTGGTTAACTCTTCATCTACAGGGTGACTTAACAGTCCTGCCTAAGGATGGCAATGGGTCGGGTTTGGATCGGGTTGAACAATATCAAATCCATATCCATATCCATGAAGACAGTCTTTGCCCGCCCATGAAAAAATCCATGGGTGAAAAATTGTGTCCATGTCCAAATCCGATGGATATCCATATCCACTGGATATCCATTTGGTCCTCTCGAGACATATAAATAAGACTTAACACATTATTAACATAAACTCTTCTATTCTTCACCTCGTGGCAGGCTAGGCTTCATTTATGATAAATCAACATCCAGTAACAACCTAAGATCATTTAGTATTTTTCTAACATACGAGAATGATGAGTCATTTAAGAAGGAGATAAAAATAAGGGAAGGGGTGTTGGAGTGTTACGGAGGGGATTGACTATCAACTTATAAAAGTTACAATGGGGATTGTGTAATTTCTTATGCATATTTTAGATAAAAAAGTGTAAAATTGCCGTGGGACATGTGAACATGGGGCAGGGATAGCAGATTTTTTCCCATTAAGTCATACTATCAGGTCGGGTTTGGGTATATCCATGGGTACAAGATTATATCCATGCCCTACCCATGAACAATCGGGTCGGGTTTGGGCGCCGCCCATGGACACAAAAGCATATCCAAACCCTATCCATTCGGGTCGGATATCCATGGATATCCATGTCCATGGATAAAATTGCCATCCTTACCTGCCGCGAGAGGAGGTTTCTGCTTTAATGCAGCGGGTTGAGACTGGGGGTCCTATCCCACAGCCAGAGCACCTCTCATGGTTGAGACGTATTGATGAGATGCTACGAGGGATTACGCAGCTGTTACATGTAGACGATTTTCGGAAGTTGCAGTTCCTCCTCCAGCACATCATCGGCCACATCCCTCTATGCATCGTTTAGAACCACGTCATGTTGTGCATCATTCGGCCCCACGTCCAGCTTATTTCCCGCGACCTACTTCACAACCAGGAAGCTCGTCCTGGCATCTCTACTGCAGTACGCAACCCGACGCCACAGTTCATACCATCTGTGCAGTCACCGATGCTCAGTGGTGACGTGGTTCAATGTTAGAGGGCTTGGACAATGACGATGACCAAGTTGCACACACTTTTGACACTTATATCTCCTCTCAGACAATGTTTCAGACTCCACCATCACCATCCACGTAAGAAATACAGACCGGGATGACAAGGGTTTCTACGGCCATGGTTATCATGGACATCATCCGCCACCCGAGCGCCTCTCGCCTTCCGGTCCTCGTTCGAGGAAGACACAGCTTCGATGTCATCGCCGGGAGTGATATGATTCTCTATGTATGAGACATACGTCTATCCATGTTAGTTTCGGACTTTTCTCCAAGTGTGAGCCATTATCTATGTACTAGTAAGTGGCATGTGCTTCGCACGTTGATGGCATGCACATTAACTATTTATATTGGCATTTTATCATATAGTATATACAAAATATGCTCCAACTAAAAAAAATGCGTGATATATATGTAGCAGCCAATTTTTATAGATCAACGTAGCAACTAAATTTTTTTAGTCGATGTAGCAATTAATTAGAAGTACAATATTGTGCGTGCTGATGCCCGCTTTACTATGTCACGTTAGCCAACCATGAGTCTTCATTAGGCCTATCAACGTCATCATGACTGGGAAGAAAAAATTCCAATATGGCCCACTTGACTCGTCGGAGCACCGCATTAGCAAATTCACACTCTGCTTTCTGAGACTGCCCTGCAGGCTGCACAGTGCACATGACAATCTACTCTTCTCTAGAATTCTCAAAAAAGGATCTACTCGTCCTTAGAACTCTCCCTTCTCTTCCATCTCTCCCTAGTCCTTGCTCCTCCCCCGCCTCCTTTTATGTTTCTCAGACCCGCTGCAGAACTTCCTCATATCTTCTCTACAACATCCTCTGCTACTATTAGTGCCATCGTTCATGGTATCTGGCCGTCGCTCAATGTACTGTGGCTTAATTACCGAGGTCCCAGGCGGTCGTTGCTGCTGTAGTGCACAACTTCTCAGTCCACATCTGGGCCACCATGGTTTTGGCTGATGTTGTGGACCTGCGAGTTCTTCTGCAAAGAAATTACGTCAACATTGGGTTAGACGCTTTAACAAGGTGGGACAGTCGGTAGGGAGGCGACCAGCAAAGCCGTTGAGAAGGAGAGCAGGTACATGTGCATCTTTCAACCGTTGGATCACGAAATCGACGGCTCACGTTGTAGGGATTTGCCACATCCTGGCCATTGGATATGGAGATTGGACGGCCTACATTTCTAGTTATTCTCACACTATATAATGGTATAGATGAGACATGCTTCTATCTATGTTACTTTCGCACTTGCTTACATGTGTGAGCCATTATCTATGGATGAGACATATTTCTTTCCACGTTACTTTCTAGTTTGCTAATTGATGTGATGAATCTCATGAAGATATTGCAAAACAATTGAAATTGCGACATACTACAACAAAAAATTAAGATACAATATAATGCTCCCAAATTAAGTCACAACACACTGCTTCTACAATGACCTACAAACACTACATGAAGTCATAATCATTATTCTTGCTGACATGGTTCTTCCAAAGATCTTCACCATTGCGTCCAAATGTTACCTGAACTAGTTTCCCTGGAATAAAGTCATCAGCGGAATCGTAATCAGCATCAGCACCCTTCGATGATGCTACAATCTTACTTGGTCTAACACTCTTCGAGCTCGCACAACCTTTCGATTTGTTCTGAGCTTTCTTTCTTGGCATGAAGTCATCATCATTTCTCTTCACTTTCTTAGAGCTAACGCCACCCTTCTCAGATGCAACAGGAGCCTTGCCTCCATTCTGATCTCGTTTGCTTGACATAAAGTCATCATCGTCTTCACTCACTTTATTTGAGCTTGCGCCACCCCTTGCCGATGCAACACCGGCATTTTAAACTCTGGTATAGGGCCCGAGATACACTTCATCCACCCAAAGTGGAAGATATCCTTGTTCAATGATTCCGCATCCTCAGGATACCTCTGAATATTACAAACAATAAGAAAACATAATTACATCGACGACAACGAGCATATGCTCTAACCGGGTGCAAACTGAAATGAAATATCAACTACCCTCACGTGGTCCTCATATTGCTTCTATGAAAAAATTATTCTTGGATTGTCAGCAAGTAAAGGCCAACAAGTAATGCGGACACTCATATGTTTGAGTTCAACAATCCTATGCCACCTTCCACGTAACCGGAAAAGTTCTGGTCGAATTTCCTCTAGGTTCCTTTACAGGCACTTCTCTGGGAGCCCGGGCCAGGAAAAACACTTACCCAACTCCATCAGGTGCCTATCACTAATAACTAATTCTTCAAAATGCACACCTCTCCTAATAGGCATCCAGTTTCTGACGGCATTACACAAAAACAAATGAGACATCAGTGGAGTAAACCCGCGGAAATTGTCACCTGACATGACAGGAAAAAAAATGCTTAGGAAAGATGCAGAAGACAACATGTGAGGGGGAGTGGTTTTATAGAGTTGGCAAGGCTAGAGAAAAAGGGCGGGAAAGAAAATGGCAGGACATGGTTGACGGGAAGGACAATGGCGGGAAAGGGGTTGGCAGGAAGAAAATTGGCGGGAGAAAAAGGGCGAGAAAGAAAATGGTGGGAAGAAAAATGGCAGGAAAGGGGTTGTCGGGAACAAACCGGCGGGAGAAAAAAGGCGGGAAATGGGGTTGGCAGAAAATAAAACCGTCGGACATGAGTTCTCCGTGATCTCATATTTTTTTCACAGAAGGGGTTGGCGGGAACACTCAATCAGTTATGGGCGGGAAAGGGTTGGCGGGAAAAAAAAAACCAGAAACACTCAATTAATTTAGAGTGGGAACATATGTTTCGTCGACCCATAAAACGAAATGGAGATGTTTCGTCCAACCATGGGATGAAAACTGCGTTTCGTTCCGTGCAACGACAGCGCTCTATTTGTAAATTTTTTAATTTGTTGATCATATTTTCGGAATTTGTGAAAAAAAAGTATTTGAAAATAATATTCGAAGACAACCGAGTGGATGGGGAAAGAGAAAAGGGACTCTTCGGCCGGGGGAAAGCCAAAAATACACTTTGGCCTGGTTTAGGCCGAAGTCCATGCATTTTTGGCCTTCCGTTTACGTGAAGTGGTGGGCCCCGTCACTCTTCGGACCGACGAGAACCGAAAATGCCTTTTCGGCCTAAGCAAGGCCGACGACTGCACTCTTCGGCCCAGAACGCCACTCCTCGACCCAAGCGTGACCGAAGACCCCTCTTCGGCCTAAGAGAGACAGAAAAGCTCCTCTTCGGCCTGGGCGAGGCCGACAGGGTCATATTTTTGAAATTATGGAATTAGGGATACATTTTCGGAATTTGTTAAAAAAATATTTAAATAAATCCTCACAACGCTCTTAGTGCAATGTATCTAATTTCGCCACACAGGTCAGAGGTTGACGTGGAAGGAAAATTAACAAAGAGACAACGATACCACATCTAAAACAAGGTACTCCCAGTGTATTTCTAACTTCTGTTATTTGTCAAATCTTTTATGTTTTGACAAACTTTAAGGGGAGAAGTAACATAATTTATGACACTAATTTAGTGCCAGTAGATTCGTCTTAAAATTTTGTTTCATAATATACCCAGTTGATGTCATATATGTTGCGACCTTTTTCTATAAAGTTGGTCAAATTTTAAAAAATTTGACTTAATAGAAAAACTAGAAGTAGAATTATTCGCGGATGGGGGTGTACGGCTCTAGTCATGGAAACCGACGCGAGTTATTGCAGCCTTCTATGCCCTGCGTCTCTTTCTCTTAGACTACCCATAATGGGAGTAACATAGGTAGTAACATCACACATATCTAGATAAAATAAATGATGTGGCAAGCAATAATTGAAGAAAGAGAGTCATGTGATAACATAGCTAGTTACTACTAGTATGAGTAACATCACACATATCAAGGCAAGATGAGTCTATAGCCTAATAAATGAAGTGTTGCATGTTACCACACATATGTTACTCCCCACTATAGAGGTAGTAACATAGAATAGTAACATGCACATGTTACTACTCTATGTTACTACCCATTGTGGCTAGTCTGACCGATCCACTTCTCCTTACTGTGACCGTTACGATGAATTAATGACCCGTTAATCCATATCCACCCCAAACCTCCACCCGCCCAACCAGCTCGTGGGGGAGCACGTGTTAGGATTCAATTCACGATGAGTGTGTAGGTAGGGTGTGGCCACGAGCTGATCTCTGTCTAGGTGAATAAGTCATTTTAAGTTGTGCACCGCGACCAAGGAGGAGGAGAAAACGAGAGAACTTAATGATTATTTGCGAATTAATAGCATTGCATGCAATAAACTAACCATTGCATGTCGTGTTTGGTAGTCTCAAGTCATTAAAAGCATGCACATCCACATCTCTTATTGATTGATATGTCAAGAAATAAGAAACGAGGTAGAAGTTAATGCACCGTGTCTAAGTGTTTTGGGATTATTTGATTTTCGTAAGATGACTTACACACCTAGACGGAGTAGGAAACTTCTTATAGGCAGCACTCTATTAGTAGCGTTTCCACTTAGCCACACGCCATAGGTATCACTAGTGGCGCGTCACTTGTAGGTATGCCACTTGTAAGAGCATACCAGTGGCGTGTCCAGAAAGTGGAAACACCACTGGTATGTGGGATAAAGGTGTCCACTTGGATCAAATATATTAGTGGTATGGCATTTTCGAAAAGCACAACTAATATTTTCGTAACAGTGGTGTGCGTTTGGTACAGGCCACTAGTGTCTAAAATCTAGTGGCACGGCTGATGTTGCCACGCGCCACTAGATTACTTTATAAAATAATTAAGTATTCTCTTTGTAAAAAAACCATTTAAATGAATCTAAAAAAATAAAGAAAAGAGGAGAGGGGAACCGGCCCACTCTCTTTCTCTCCTTATCCACACCACCCCGCTTACCCGACCTCCCCCCTCTGCATTCACGATCCCACACACCACGTGGCGCCGCCCCTCCATCTAGCTCTCCTATCGCTACCGTCGCCGCCCCTCCCTCTTCCTCTCCACGTCCCTGCCACCATCCCGTTCAT
>NC_057812.1:6310384-6323052 GCF_018294505.1 Triticum aestivum | reverse complement strand
CCAGCCCCTTTCGAGCTGCCGCGTGCCTCCCCGTCGAAGCCGCCATCGTCCTCAGTCACCACCGCCACCACCACATCCGCGTCGCCGTCCTCGGTGAGCCCCTCCCCTCTTCTTCTTTTTTGTGTGTAGTCTAATTAGGGTAGAATTTGTAGGTGATTTGTCTAGTTAAATTAGGGTAGCATTTGTAGATGATTTTTGTAGAATTTTGTTAGATCGTGTAGTGTGCAGTGTAGTAGATGATTTAGTTAGAAAATCTGAAAAAATTTGTGTAGAATGTGTAGAATTTGTTAGATGGTGTAGTGTAGTGTGTACTGTAGAATTTTGTAGATGAATTTGCATAGTTAGTGTAAAATTTAGTAGATGATTTGTGTAAATTTGGGTGGATGATTTGTGTAGAATTTGTTTAGTTAGTAAATGTGTAGTGTGTGTAGTAATGTTGACGATTTAGGTGGACCTAGTGTAGTTCATTTAGATGGATTTAGTGTAGTTGATTTACTAAAGGTCATGTCATTTTTTTTGTCAATTTCAATAATTAGTTTTTACTTGTTATTTGATGGGTTCCTGGGATAGTACCCACAAGAGAAGGATGTCTTGGCCTACCGCCAAGACTAGAGACCACCGCCTCAGCTGGCCTCCCACGGAAGCCGGCCACCACGAGGCCGACTGGCTGCCCAAAGTCCACACTCCCGCCATGGGCTGTCAGAGCGTAGTTGGCGGATGTGATGGCACAACATTGCCATCTGATGGCCGTAGGTGACGTGATGGATGAGAGTCCCGCTGACCTCATCCCTTCCCATCCCTAGCAATCTGGGACATCGCGGGGCAGAATGAACAAATTTGACCTCGCGACGAAAGCATTTGACAAACTAAACTATTTTTAAAAGTATTTGACCCAGCTGATCCTTTTATGTAGTGTCGGACGTATAGGCGCTGCACATTATTATGCAGCGCCTAACACACATGCGCTACACATCCCGCCAACCTGGCACGCCGGGCCAGGCCTGGCCCCACCCCCTATGTGCAACACCTAGCTGACAGGTGTTAAGCTGCTGAGTGCAGCGCCTGACCATAAGGCGCCACACAGCAATGTGCAGCACCTAGTGTCTAAGCGCTGCACTCTGACTTAATAACCGTTGCGCGCTGGCCATCCCCCTACCCACCCCCCATTCATTTCAGAACTGAAATAGAGAGCGCGATGGCGGCCCTCTTCTCCCCTCCTCTCAATCTCCTCTCCAAAAATATTCAGATCTGATGATTTCTTCCGTGGATTTATTCCCCAATTCGTCCTAGAAGGTAATCTCCACCGATCCCCTTCTTTCTAGCGCCGCGAAGCCGACGCACAAGACTCCATGTTCGACCTCACCTCTGACGACGACGACGAGTGATCGCCGCTGCCTCCATAGCGTTGCCGCCGCACCGAGAGGGCTTCGGTGAGCCCCATTTTGGGCAGTTTGGGTTAGGGTTAGGCCGACGCGCAAGAATCTACCCTATGTAAATCGATGAGCTCATATATGTATCGATGATCAACTTCTATCTACTACTATTTCTTGTTCATCTCTCGCGTGAAACCTTTTTTATTTCAAATTTTAAGGTTTCATATGCGGTTTCTGTTCTGCCGCAGAGAAATTCGCCCCTTATAAGAGGGAAAATGCGAAATGTTAATCCCTTATAAGGGCTAGCCCTATAAGGGATCTGCTAGAGATGCTCGCCCATCAGATCGTGGTCACAAATCTCCCACCTACATACAAATTTATGACCGGGAATCCAAATCCTAACATTATTAGGTATCTCTTGGTGCCGTAACATGGCAGATGAGAGGCATTTTTGTGGTGTGCACAAGAAGGCAAAGAAGTTGCCCATGTGCAGGGCGATTATCACCGTCGGTGGTGAGAAGCGGTATCTTGGCACATGGAAGGACCCGGAAAAGGCGGCACGCGCCAACGACTGGATGACGATCCAGCACTACGGGGCGAGGGTGCGGCTCAACTTCCCCGGTGATCGAGCCATCGCGGAACTCTTTGCGCCCAAGGATATGAGATTTGCCACGAAGGCCGAGGAGAAGGAGCACCGCCAGGCCAAGGCACAGCTGACATATAAACGCCAGCAGGACCCCTTGGTGCAACATTACCACAAGGATTTTGAAGTGATGGCGCACAGCAGAGGGCTACCTCGCCGTAGCAGATGATGGCCGCGCCGCCAGGATGTAGCACGAAGCCATCCACAAGCAGGAGCCCCCGGACGACCAGGAACTAGCGCGTGCGCCACCACCCGTCGCCCAGCCGCAGCTTGCCACACCCACCGTCGTCGCCGTAGAGCGCCGCCAGGGAAGGGCCGGGGGGAAGCTCACCGCGTCGAACAACAACTTGGCGCCCACCTCCTTGAGCCGCAGCTGCGCGAGGGAACAGATCCCGCTGCCGCCGGCCACTAGCATCCTTTGCCCGGCGGTGTATGCCGACGGCTGCAAGGAGGGGGCGGTGCTAGGGTTTCGAGCCCGAGTCGCCACCGGAAGCGACGGGGGGGGGGGGGGGGGGTGGTGGTTAGCTACCTGACTGAAGATATATATTAGATACATGGAAGTATTATTTGACCGAAGTAAACATTATAATCAGTTGCTAACACAGGCAGCATGCCTTGGGCGCTGGGGAATTGATGGCGGGTAGCCGTCGCACAGTGTGGTGAAGTGGAACTGAAGTTGATTTGGTGGGAAGTAATCAGCTGTAGGCCATATGGTTACGTGTTTCTTTCCAATTAATGATACAGTTTAGGCGTGGAAGGAGGGAGCCTTTTAATTGGATAAGAGTGGATGGTGAGCGTGGCAATTGCTGAGCTCGAGTGGTGATTACACGGCGAGGGATTGATGTGGGGTAGCCGTCGTGCAATGTAGTCCGATGGAACTGCAATTGATTTGGTGCTGAGTGTGCACCCGTACGTAGGAAATTTCCCTCCAAATGGTTACATGTTTCTTTCAAATTAATAAATATAACTTAAGGGATGAAGGAGAGTATTTTGACTGGATAAGAGTAGATGGTGACTTGGTGAGTGCGCAATGAAAATTGTTGAGCTGGAAATTCTATTGGGCGCCGACGGATATATGGTGTGTGGCCATGTGCAATGTGATCCGGTGGAATTGCAAATGATTTGGTGCCAGTTTGTTTCCTCTATATGGTTATTAGGTGTTTCTTTTTAATCTATCTATCTATTATATATTATTAAAACAACAAACAATCAAAGGTGGAGATTTGTCGCTGTAAAGTTAAGATATCTCAATGGCCTAGATTCACCGCCATCCACGCCACGTACATGTGCAATCTCCAAAGGAAACGTATACATGAAGATACGAAAGCATTGCCTGATCGATTTCTATGGTTCGATTGCCTGATCGTGGAACATCTTGCTCTAGAGACTCATATATATGGGAATGGACAATTCTTAGTGGAGTAGTTTTGCTCGAGTCTGATGTGCCAGTTGATAATAATAAGAATATTTGAAAGATGAAGATACCTCTTAAGAATAAAATCTTTGCATGGTATGTTCGTCATGGGGTCATTCTTACTAAAAATAATCTTATTAAAAGGAATTGGCATGGAAGTATGCAATGTGTTTTCTGTCAGCATGATGAGACAATGAAACATTTGTTCTTCCAATGCAAATTGGCTCATATTATATGGTCAGTCATTCAAATAGCTTCTGACTTATATCCTCCTTATAGTGTTGCTAATATATTTTGGCAACTGGTTACATGAGATTGAACACAGGTTTAGAACTCTTCTCATGGTGGGAGTATCTCTTATAGTGTTGCCGTTATTTGGTCACTTTGGCTATGTAGAAATGATAAGGTTTTTAATGGTAAAAGTATTTTTCATATGCAGGTTATCTATAGACTATAGATGTGCCGGGATGCTTCGTTTATGGCCGTCTCTACAACATGTGGAGAATCGAGACCTTTTTACGGAGGTGTGTACACGATTGGAGGCCACGACAAGAGGTACTTTTACCCAACATGGGTGGCACCATGATCTTAAGATTGCCCCCCTTCCTGTTTAGTCATTATACAGACTCTGCATGTGTTATGGACCTCCTTCACCAATCATTTTCTAGTACCATATTACAGGGATTGGAGTAACTAAATACAGATAGCAGCAAGAAGGGATTGGGGGGACGAAGAGCCTAGGTGGGAAGGAGCAGGGGAGCCATGGGAGAAGGAGCCGCCGCAGCCGCCTTTTAAGCCTAATCCCTCCGGGATGGGGAACTTGTTGCTGCCTCCTATGTATTTGTAGTGGTAGCTTCACTTGGTGTCGAATCCTGGGCCTGGCCCATGTGGTAACCCAAAGGCCGGCTCATGTAAGCATACATCAAGGGAAGGTTTGTGACATTCCTCCCTCCTTCAAATCCGGCTTGCCCTCAAGCCGATCCGCGCCCTTACCGGCTGGGTCGCAAGGCACTTGACGTCCCTTGGTACTGAAGTGAACATGAGCGATGTTGAAGAAGTAAGCGTCGTCATGCTAATAGTGGTGGCTGAGGCGGCCCTGGTTAAGCCCGGCGTCGAAGTAATAGTGGTGGTCGACGTAGGCCAGCGTGCTAATACTCCCTCCTCCTTGAGAAAGAGCTTGCTCACAGACAGAGAACTCCATGGCACTCACTGAATTCTTGTCACCAATCAACATTCCTTTTTTTTTGCGGGAACCAATCAACATTCCTTGACAGCTAGCAATTTCTTCCGGTGATTGAGAAATCCAAATCGACGAAATATTGCCTCCAGGATCCCACAACCGCCAGGTGGAGGTAGACACCAGTGAGTGGCGCACAGGTCTGAGAAAAATTGCTCAGAGCGAGCTTAGGCTGCACCCAGTCATCGTCATGGCCGCGGCATTCTGTCGAATGCCTTCCATGTGTTCGTGCGTCAGACTGAGAGACAGCAACTGGCTGCAACGAGGGAGTCGAGTAGACAACCAAGGGCACCGATTCCGCCAGACGTGAAATCAGGGGCGCCTCAGAAACGCCAGCGTCATGGTCGGTGCCATACCTCACTTGGATGGAAGATGCAGGAGTGGTGGCCTCGACGCCCATGGTGATGTCGAGGGAGGGCTGGGACGACGTACCGGTGGCAGCCGTCACAGAGGTGGAGATGGTGCCGACGATTTGGCTGCCGCGATCAGAGAGTGTTGCACCGCGACCGAGGGCCGTGGACGAGTCGAGGGCCAGCGAGGTCGGTAAGGGACATGTCCGGAGCAGCCGTTGGGACTGTCGTAGCGGAGGAGGCAACCACGACAGGGATCCTCATGCCGCTCCATCTGCGCGGCCAATTTGGCGTTGTTCGTGGCCAGATCCTCCTGGATCCTGGTTGCAGAATGGGACAATGCCAAATTTGCATTCTGTTCACCAAATCGTCTTCATGGGATCACTCTCGGCCATTTTGTCGAACAGGTAGTGGGCAACGGTATGATTCGATCATGATCCAACCAAGCCACCGCCATTTAAGCTGATCCCTCCAAGATGGGGAACTTGTTGCTGCCTCCTGTGTACTTGTAGTTTTTTTAGGGGTTCATGTGTATTTGTAGTGGTAGCTTTTTTTAGGGGCTTCACTTGGTGTTAGCTTCACTTGGTGTTGGATCCTGGGCCTGGCCTATGTGGTAATCCAAAGGCCAGCCCATGTAAGCATACAGGCAGGGAAGGTTCGTGACAACATGTTTCTTTGTATTTTGCCTCTTTTTATTTTGGTTTTGTGAGAGGACTTGGTTTGCCCGTGTACATCTTAGTTATGCAGAGGCGGGGTGTAATGCTTAAACCTTTTAAGTAATAAAGCACCCCTTGTCGAAAAATGTACCCCGACCGACAAATAGCTCGGCAACAACACAGTCAATACGGATCGAAAGAAGGATAACAGCAACACCTTCAATTATTGGTAATATCGTCGATCACCCGCTCAGTGTGTGTTTTAGATGTAGATACAGCTTTCTTATTTCTTAGTAACAATATTCAATGAAGAACTATTTGTTGAAATCTTTTGAAGGCAACAATAATGTATTGTCCACCATTAAAGTGAAAGTAATGAGAAGAATATATTATTCAAACCTTTAGGTATTTTTTTAAGTATCTGACACCAGTTTTTGTCACCCAAATGATAAGTGTCATACATGTGGCATGAAGCACTCCGGCCCTGACTTTTTTACAACTAAAGTTGCCATCCGAAAAAAAAACAGTTAAAAACAAACTAAGACTTGTCATCCGAAAAGAAGTTGCCATCCTCGTGTTATTAAAGTTGCCAACAAAGACGTTCGGAGTTCCCATGTGTTTGTGCCACACGTGAGGCACTTATCAGGGTCCTTTTGTTAAGGGTAGAGTTGAGGCTGTCATGTTTCAGTTAGTACAGGACTTGGTACTCTCCACTTTGTACACCACGACGGACATACAACGTGTGACTTCAGTTTATACTAAATCAATCGTTCAACAGTTTTATCTATTGTTTACACTACTACCAATTTGCTTTTCATTCAGTTTTACTACAAGTTATTTTGCATACAACCCATATTTAATTCTGCAAGGGATGGAAACTGAAGGGCTCAGATCTGAAGATTTGATTCTGGACGCGAAGAGAACATAGGATCCACCCCCCTCACTGTATGTTGTAAAAGGAAAGAGAAAACATGTTGTCAAAGAAAAGAGAAAGAGAAAACGTAGTCGAAGCAAACCCTCCTTCACGGCAGATAATTTGCATCTCGATCTTTCCCGGCCATTAACGCATCGCGAGAAGTAGCGGCAAGCGAAGCAGAATCGTTTTGGTCGTCTCCGCAGCGGCGCAGCGCGTGCTAGGAGGCAGTAGTATTTCCTTGCCGTACGTGGCTCTGAGACTTTCAGTGGCAATAACTTTGATAGCCTCAATAACTTTGATAGAATCATAGTTTGCTTGATATGCTTCTCGGAAAAACCTCTTACATGGAGATTGCTAAATGGCAACTAATACCAATGTTTTTGGCAAGAGAACATAAAATTGCTGCGATTTTTGCTTGCTATCTATGTTTGGAACAACTACTAAAGCTTAGTTCCTCAGGTCATGTAAAACATTAGAGTTATTTCTTTGTTTATTCAGTTTTGCAGCTGTCGGACCCTTTACGATAATGGTTGTATACACGACACTAGAATTTTGGTTATTTGGCTGGATGCCAGGTAGCTTTTGTTCCTTGCTTTTTGTCTCTTTTGCTCAAAGCAGTAGATACAACATAATTAACAGAGGCGGAGGCGGAATTGGGCCAGGCCCCTAGCATGTTTCTGTACACTTAAAAATTAGATTCGTCTATTTACCCTATGCATGAAAGTCAATCTCATGTATCTTGATTCTCAAAAAAAAAAAATCTCATATATCTTGGTTCGTGTCCACATTATCGCAGTAACATTATAAAGTTGATGATTATACAAGAGATATCTAGTACATGATCAAGGAGCATAATAAATAGTGGATGTCGCTATGTATCCAGTACATATCACCGATCTTTATTAACTTTACTATAGATGGGAAAATCACTCCACGAGCGAGGAGTCACAATCTATCAGTGGAGCTTGAGGGGAAAAAAATACAAGTTGAAGGTAGAATACGCTCTTGCATAACGGAGCTTTCAAGCCTAAATGATGAATTTACTCAAGTTTTGCATTTATAACAAGGGGAAAGTTTTCATCTAGCCGCGTAACTGAGCAGGCCACCCAGCTAGTTGTTAATAGAAATGGACCGTCTTTGCGCCCCGTGACACGGCGGTCAGGCAAATCGTTTGGCAACACTGTGAGCCTTCCGTAAAAAGTATTTGGGTAAACGAAGGCACTGGCGGCAATCTATGGCATGCGTGGTTATTGAAGATGATAAGAAAGGACAACACTATACCATTCACAAAACAATTTGGAAGCTTAGGAGCAACGTAAAAACGGCGAATCCTATTTGGCGCTTAGGACATCTCCAATGCAAGACGCTTCCGTAGACGCTTAAGAAGGTAAAAAATAATGTTCTGAAATAAAAAATAAGCCACACGCCTTCTAGTCCAACGCTGGGCGCTAGTGGTAGGCGCTACTTAATCGTGAAACCAGCCAGAAATCAATTACTGGACTCATCGTTCCTACTCATGCGGGAAAAAAAAAATAAGCTAAGCGCCCGCCTCCTTATTTTGCGTCGATGAAGTGGTAAGCGCCAGGATTTATTAGCTTAACTGCTGATTGGGAGGATATTAATCCTAGCGCCTAGTCCTAGCGCCCCCCATTGTAGATGCCCTTATGCGCCCGTTCTCAAACGGGCGCCAGCACGACGCAGCTAGTTGGGCTCGGCCCATCTTGCCCTTTCTTTCGAAAAAATTGAGAAAAAGGACGTTTGGATTTGTTTCTCTTTTCACGTGAGGTTATCTTTTTTATTTTGATGAACATATGGAGGCTTTATTAGTTATATACCACAAACATTGGAGTGTCAGATGCATCTCTTTTACGGTAGGGAACTATCTGTGTTACGCAAGTTTTCCTTTTATCTAAAACGTAAATTCCACAATCCAACGGTGTAATTAATTTTGATGATGTGGATTAATGAGAGATCTTGAAAGGTGTTTCCAATTACTACCTCCGTTTCAGTTTACAAGTCCTACACGTATACCTAGGCTGCCAATTTTATCACCCTAATATAAACTATATAACACCAAAATTATACCTTTTGAAAGTAAAAACTCCGAAGTTTATGTTGGTATATTTTTTGTAATATAGACTTGTATTAGGTTGGTCAAATTGACGACCTAAGAGTACGCGCATGCCCTGTAAACTGAGAAAGAGGTAGTAGTAAATATAAGATCAATATCCATAATCTATTACAATAACTTCAAGCAAGGAAATACAGGGGTCCCATACAAGCTATACCTACGTGAAACTCTAAACAATGAAGCTACGGAACAAACAATCATTACAACATCTGAGCAGTAGCAAATACTGGAGTTCAAAAGTATTATCATGCACGCATAGACAATTGGGAATCATCAATAACCTTCACATTAACTTCAAGGAAATAAAAATCCCAGCCTAATATGCTGCTTCATGCTTCTTCGGAGCTCCATGTAAGAATGGTAAACACATACATCTGATCATATGTCTGGTCAACCATGCAGAAATAAGCAGTCCTCCATGCTCTCTTAAACAACAAGACACAAAACACCACGGAGAGACCCAAAATAAATCCCATAGCGAGTCCAAAATAGAAGGTCATTGGCTCAAAGGAATGTTCATTCCGTTTTTGATCATCTTACATTGTTACATTCTTTCCGGGGCAACTGTTTGGAAGAGGAGGACCACAAAGACCACTGTTGCCATTGTACATGGAAGGTTGCTCTGTGTAGAGGGTGTCAATCTGACGCCCTGATGGTACGCATCCTGTTAGATTGTTATCAGACAAGGCCAAGTAGCTCAAATAGGTTAAATCTGATACGCTCGAAGGGATTCCACCAGAAAGCATGTTCCTCGAGAGGTCAAGTGATTCCAAAGCCTTCAAGGTCCCAAGCTTATTTGGGATTTTCCCACTCAATTGGTTCCACGATAGATTCAAGTTTATCAAGGCATCAAGAACAACTATTTCTTCTGGTATTCTCCCAGTTAAGTGGTTGAAAGATAAGTCAATGCTCACCAAATCTAAAATGCCAATACCATAATCAAGTTCACGTCCCTTGACAGCCACAGAGGAAAAGTCATATTTACGTACAATAGAAATTTTTGCGCTCCATGAAGAAAAAATTCATTCTCAAGATCATGGTTCGGAAACTCGTGTCGATGCTACAGACACGGGAGGTAATCCGAAAACTTATGTCGACGCTACTGACATGAGTGTTACTTCTGACAGAGACGATGCTAGAACTGACGCATGCACATCAAAAGTGATCCTAGAATCAGGTGTCACGTCCATGGTGCTTGGAGGACATTCAGCCGTGTCGCCGTTGGAAGAAGTAGCAGGCAACACAGCAGAAGAAACAACCGAGCTTGAAGGGGAAAGCAGTGCCAACACTCGGTCTGATGCTTTGCTTAGCAGGCCGAAAGTACAGGCCATGGGCACCTGCACTGGTGGCTCAGAAACTGAAAGTGAGCATGGCTCATGTGCTACGCTAGTTAGCCTAGCTTTGGCTGCAGAAGGAAAGTTATACAAAGCCGCACAAGGAGACAGTGCATAGGTAGCCATCCAGAAAAAGGACAAAGTTCCTACACCCGGGAGCAAGGAATGCTAGCATTAGGAGCAACGTGTGATGGCCATGCTAGCAGCAAAATTGGTGATGCACGTGGAGCTGAGCGAGCAGCTTCGTGCATGGCACTAACGTATTCAAAGTCAGAGGATACAAAGGAAGAGTGTTTGCTTGTTTCGCCAAGAGCAGTATGCGAAGCAAAAGGCAAGACTATCCTGAAGGTGCAAGGAGCCGTGCAAGCAACGTGGCCTTCGACAGTAATGGAGGAAAGGAGACCACCACCTACAACCGTATTTTTACAGCCGGTGTTGCACCCACATGTGGAGAAAACTCTTCGGACGCTTGACCCGGTAATGGAGAAATGGAGTGGGCGATGGTGTCTAGCAAATGCCGAGGAATCGGTGGAATTCAAGGGCGCAAATACGAAGGAGTATTGGTGTCAGGCTATGGAAGAGGAGTTGAGGTCGATCCACGGCAATAATGCATGGGAGCTTGTGGATCTTCCCAACAATGAAAAAGTCATGGATCTCAATTGGGAATTAAGATCAAGAAAGATGTCGAAGCGTCCGTGAAACACCTAGTGAGGCTAGCTAGTAGCCAAAGAGTACGTGCAAGAGGAAGGTGTGGACTTCAAAGAAGTGTCCATCCCTGTTGCAAAGATGGAATCGGTGAGATTACTCATACCTCTTGCGACTCAAGAATCATGAATTCATCACATGGATGTAAAATCCGTGTTTTTGAACAAAGAGTTACAATGAGATGTTTATGTGAACCAACCACCCGGATTCATCAAAGAGGGAGAAGAGTACAAGGTACTGAACCTTCACAAAGTCTTGTACGGGCTACGGCAAGGCTCTCGGGCACGGAACATCAAACTTGATCAGACGACGGTTTCTCTTGGATTTGAGAAAGCCCCACTAGAGTATGCAATGTACAAGCAAGGTGAAGGAAAGGATCGTCTACTAGTTGGCATCTATGACGACGACCTATTGATAGCTGAAGCAAATGAAGAGGTGATTGCAAAGTTCAAGCTACAAATGAAGGAGCTTTTCAAAATAGATGATCTCGACCTATTGAGTTACTACCTCGAGATGGAGGAATATCAAAAGCCAGAGGGAATCACACTATGCCAGAAGGCATACGCATGAAAGGCACTTGAAAGTTGTGGCATGAAATATTGCAATCCAGTTGATGCTCCAATTAAACCTCATGTTGAGATGATCAAGAAGGAGATGGTGAAACTACTCAGCTACAATGGTAGTGACAAGGAAGGAATTGTTGATGACCGTAAGAGTATTTCGGACATGGCATATTTTCTTAGTGGAAGCATAGTAAGCTGGTTATCACGAAAGCAAAAGTGGTGACATCGACTTCTAGTGAAACAGAGTGTCAAGGTGTGTGGCTAGGGAGGCTACACGGTGATCTCATGGATCGAGATCCGAAACAAGTGGTGCTCAACGTTGACAGTTAGTCTACGACTTTTCTACGCGAGGATCCAGTGCAGCGTGAAAGGAGCAAGCACATTGATACGATGTATCACTATATAAAGGACTGCGTGAAAGAAGGGAAGACGTAGGTTAACTACAATCGCACCGATGATCATCTAGCACACATCCTAAGCAAGGCTTTGAATCAAAAGAAGTTCTTAGAGATGCGAGAAAGATCGGCGTCGGAGCTGTAACGTAACGACGTCATGTTTAGAGGGGGAGGGGGTGATTGTTGGAAAAAACACGACAAGACGTATCCATGTCCAGCACTATGTGCATGTACGTGTCTGTTAGTTTTCCTATCCTTCACCGAGTAGGATTAGATTCGTTGGCAAGTTAGCTAGCTAATATATATACTTATGTACCCCTGTACTCTTTGTATCGTGAGATCGCAAAGCAATAAAGTAAAACAGGAACCACACGTTCCTGTGGCAATACCTTTGCTTCGTGTGCATGCGTGAGTACTAGATTGATCCTTCGATCGACTAGCTAGCTACTACGTGCGTGGTTCGTCTCGCCATATTTCGCTTCGGCCAAGTGCATCGGCCAACAGCCGATTGATTGAGACTCGTCAGCGTTGTTTCGTTCGTCGTCATTGTCGTTCGTCGTCGGTCGTCGCTGTCGCCGGAAAGTACTTGTCGTTGGGTCCGGGCCAACAAACTCTAAGGATAGATGTACGAGGTAGGTAGTTATCTCGCCAAATGTTAACATTCTAACCATCTTTAATGCGCCAAAGACTCCTTCAAAAGTTTCAGCCCAGACAAACTTTCCAAGTAAATCAATATTCAAAAAGATGACCATTATGATAATTTTTTGCCTTCATCGAGGCACACAAAGAGAATCTTTTTTTTTTAAGCTTACAAAGAGAATCTTGAGTTACCAACAAACTCCAAGACTGTCTTAGCCAGAATAGCATGATTGAATATACACAGGTCACAGAAGCCCATACATCCATGTACTTTTTAAGCTTTGGTTGCTTTATCCCACGCAAGCCAATGAA
>NC_057812.1:6303573-6310038 GCF_018294505.1 Triticum aestivum | reverse complement strand
CTAAAAGTCAAGGATAATTTGAGATAAATCATCACATAGACTCATTGGGAATTCAAAAACCCTTATAGCTTAAGTTGGTACGCCCAAAGCACCAATTTAACCAAAGTTTTCTTGGCCGCCCCAGAAAAATATTTCTTAACCAAATCAGCCCTTCAATGTACCAGCTTTCATGCGCCCCTCAGTAATGGGAAGCCCCGAATAGTTATCATCAAAGCAATTTGCGACCACCTCAGGAATAACTATAACCGCTACTTGGTCTTAAATACTGCATCTTTTACCAAACAAGATTTAACACTTGAGAGGTCTCAATTATTGGCATGTTCCCAACTCATACCATGCCAAAAAAATCTTAATAACCAACTCTTGATCAAGAGGGTCTTTGAAAAATAATAGAAGGTCATTTGCAAAGAAGTAAATGAGAAACCCAGGCGCTCGGCTACAAATTTTGAAGTCTTGAAGCAGCCCCTGGTTGTAGCATCATCCAAGAGAATCGACAGGGCATGAACAACCAACAAAGATAGGTAGGGCGAGTGATGGTCACCTTGGCTAATCCCTCGAGTTGGAGTGAAATAATCCAGTAGATGACGATTGAAGAGAATAGTGTATTTTATCGAGGTAACACAAGTCATGATCTATCTAGCCCAACATGAAGAAAAAAGAAGCACCCGAAGCATGCCTCCCATAAAAATTCCAATCCACTCTAACATATGCTTTTGCGAAGTCAAATTTGTAGTCACAAAAATGAGCACGACCATACTTTAAAGTACTCATGGAAAGCATACGTTAAAAGGCGATTAGGGCAGTATCCGTGATCATACAACACTCTGTGAAGGAGAAGTCATACCATCAAGAATAAGCGACAAACGGTTAACCATGCAGTTGGATATACTTCTGTAGATAACATTGCAGAGGCTGATGGGGCAATAGGGTGTTACTAACCTCATCATCAGTGAAAGGTTGACAAAGTTCTTCATTTATCTCCAAAGACACCCTAGGCTGTAAAATAAAGGATCGGTACGCATTAGCATCGTTAGCATACAACGAAGTAAAATAATCATGTAGCCCATCCAACATATTCGTGGATGCCCCACCTCCAAGTACACACTTTTATTCTTTTTAGTTCTGCCACAAGGTTTTAGATTAAAGAAACTCATACCACGGTCACCATCATATGGAGCACCTATGTTGTACCAGGCTCCACGCCCGCCCATGGAAACAATGCAAAGTGTTTCAATTATCCGCAGCTTAGGATTGGGCATATGCATATGTTAGATAGATCGTGCTAGTAGTGAGGACTTCAAACCCCCTGAGAACACCTCAATTACCCAAGCACCACCCGTGTATTCTACTCTCTTTTCTTTTACCGTCTCCCCTTATTGTTCTTAGTTAATTAAATACCCTGTTTTATTATTTCCATAGCAACTGGTAGAAAAAAAAGTATTTCTAGACTACGGTGTAGGTGCGAACGTAGCTGCGTCCGTGAGCACACAGTTGTAGGGTTAGAAGTTGCTTGCACGTTGCTCCCTGTGGGTGACAAACTCTACTTATCATGAATTGTAATAACCTTTTGCACTTGAAGGCCATCAATGGCTAGAACCTTCTTTTAGAGAAGAAATAGAAGAAGTTATACATCTTGTTTTTTAGAACGGAGAAAGTAATGAATAACGAGTGCATCTCCACCGAGAAAAAAAAAGAACAAGCCAATGGCAATTAAGCATGTATGTTTCTTGGCAATTAAGCGTGTATGTTTCTCATGTGCGTAAAATGTAAGGTTCAGAAAATCGAAGAATCTATGTGAGCTTTCAGTTGTGATGGTTGAGGCAAAAAAGCATGAACAATATGATATTGTTTACAAGCTTCTTAAGTTATTTTTTTTGTGGGTGTACAAGCTTCTGAAGTTGGTTCTAATTCTTCCAGTAGCCACTGCTAGTGTTGAAAGGTTATTCTCCTCAATGAACTATGTGAAGAATCAATTAAGGAACAAAAAATGGGTGATGAATATTTGAACATTTGCATGGTTACATTTGTTGAGAGAGAATTCTTCAACAAAGTGAAAGACGAAGATATCATCAATCTCTTCCAGAAAGTGGATCGCACAGTTATATTGTAATTCCTTTTCTATTTTGTAATGTTCTTTAATTGTCAGAGATATTGCCACAATGTCATTTGGTTACTGTTATGGATATATGGTCATTGGCTCATGCTGGGGGTTGTTTCCTACACATTTGTTGTCCTATATAGTATAAATTGCTATTGAATTGCATAAGTTTTATTTACAATGAATACCGAGGAGCAAATTCCTGGCTCCGCCACTACATGCAGCATATCTTAGGGAAAAGACGCGTGGGGGACCATGTCATGGAACGAGCGGCCGTGTGGGTTAAGGGGGCACGTGTAGACATAGCAGTGGGCCGTCTGGACACGTGGTTGGCAGTGGAAGGGGCTGATGGGCATTATCAGCCGGCCGAAAAGAAAACAAAGAAAAACATTTGGATCGAAAAAGGCAGATGACAAAGGCATAAGAAAGCGTGAGCCGGCACCCCGCCAGAAAAAAAAGCGTGAGCCGGCCCATGTGCAGGCGCGTTTTCTTAGATTCACTAGGGCGTTTGCCAAAAGGATTTTCCCTGTCGGCGACCTCCTCTCCTCTGTGCACGTACATACGTGTTCGTACATCACCATTGTATTGTGCCGACCTGCTGCATGACACGATGATGCACACGTCGCGAGAAGTCGAGGACAGATCACCTAGGCTACTCGGCGGGCACTTTTCTGGCTAAGGTAGAAGCAGCCTTTTGGGTTGCTGCTCCTGCTACGTACATCCTCGTATATAGACGCGCGCAGGACGCCAAGGGTGCTACAGTACCACCTCGTGATCTACTCCCATTCCATCCCCGCGATCAGCATTCCGGCCGGCGACGGTGACGGCAAAGGGCAGCGGCGCAGCAGCAGAAGCAAGAAGCTCATCCGGACCCGATCGAGGTGCGTACACGCCGCAAAAGAAAAGAAAAGCAGATGCATCGATTCCCTAAAAAGAAACTTGAATATGCGCGCGCGCACGCAACATTTGATTGGTCCGATCGAGGGGAGCAACAGCACGCACGGCTCCACTCCATTTTTCAGGGTGGAGGCGCCCACTCCCCACTGCATTACGCGCGCCCACATGCATGGTTTATTCCCACGCCGCCGCTGCACTCTCCACACCCATACACTGGTTTAGATTCGGAGGAGGCCACGGCAGGAAGATGTAGATCTCGCCGGCGATGGGATTGTCGTTGTGCGGGGAGCGCGGGCACCTGGGCGTGCCATCGTGGGGAGCGTGCGGTATACCACCAGCGTACGCCGGCCGGTAAGGTCGACTGGTCGTTCGGCGGCAATTCCGAGGAAGCCCAATTCGTCACCGTTTGGACCTCCGCTGCTGCCCGTATTGCAGCCTTCGATCGTCTCCAACTCCGACCGCCTAGATCTCCACTCGCCAGTGAATCCTTCTTGTGCACACATCTCTCTCTCTCTCTCTCTCTCTCTCTAGCTAAGCAAGTAGCAACACTACATGAGTCCAACAGCAGCAGGTATATGGTTCCCACATGCTTTTGTCTGAATCAAAGTAGTAATTGAATGCGAGTAGAGCATGCTTTTGTCTTTTTGAGACATTATTCATACTGGATTTGACATTTTCTTTCTCTACGTGCATTTCGAAACTTGGATTTCAACATTTTAGGGGATGTAGACATATGTCCTGTGAATGTCCACAAATCTTTTTAGATTTTTTCCAAAACGATTCAAATTTTAGTTTTTCATTGTTGGAGCATGAGAGCAAGTGAGATTTTGGAGCAATCTGAGTAGTAACTGAATGCTATGAGTGCTTTCCGGTATGGTTCCAGCTGGGCTCCGAATGCTATCGTGCTATCTTTTCTTATTATTCTGAAAAATCTGAGTAGTAACTGAATCCCCGTAGCTAGAGTAGAGCATGATTTGCTTCTATCGCATAAATAAATTGCAAACTCGGTTCAGTATATCCAAAAGAGTTATACTAGGCAGAGGCATGGCCATTTTATCATCATTAATTTTTTTTTGTACACCAAAGCACCTTGCACCCCCGCTCGAAAACATAGCAACATATATCCAAAAAATTAAAAACTTTGTAGCTTGGATTATGACCAAGTGTTTTAGGTTCTTGCAAAATTTGGTGGTCAAATGACATCCGAGGAGCCTCGCAAAAAAAAAAATTGTGCTCAAACATATGAACAGTAAACTTGGGTGTAGAGCAGAGTTTGTATTTCATTTTGTACCGAGCTCCTCGGATGTCATTTGGCCACCACATTTTGCAAGCATATAAAACATTTGCGCATAATCAATGCCACAAAGTTCCATACTTTTTTGATATTTTTGCATAGTTGGTTTGATTTTACCGTTCATTTTGTGGGTGCAGCCACTACTTTCCATTTCAGTAATTTCATCCTTGTACTATCTTTGGTATCTGTGTTATCTTCCTTTTTCTGCACTATCATCATTTCAGTAATCTCATCCTTGCACAATTACCATCAGTAATGAACCATGAATAATTAACAACACACAACCAAAAGGCAGCAAATCTTGTTGTCTGTCTTAACTTTTTTTTTTTGAATTTTCAATTGGGAAATTTCCCCCCATCAAAAAGCAGCAAATTTTGAATTTTCAATGGCTGCTTTCTTTTCTCTTTGTTCCATTACTATTTCAGTAGGCACATGAATTCTTCTAATTTGCCATTCTTTGCAGTTTGTTGTCAATATGTGGCTGTCAAACTAATTATCATCAGAAATAGAACTACGAATAGTTGACCACACACAACCAAAAACAGCAAATCTAGTTGTCTTTTTTCGATAGAGTGTGGATTTTATTGGCTCAAAATGAAGCATCAAGAGAAAACAGCAAATCTAGTTGTCTGTCTTAACTTTTTCGTTTTTGAATTTTCAACGGGGGAGTTTTTCCCACCTGAATCTTTGCCATTAACAGGGGCCAAAACGCCCAGATGTGTTGCATGTACAACATGCATGACAGCAGAGAGGTACAGGGGGAGAGAGGGGGGTGTTTCGAATCGAACGGGCATCCGCCGCAGCATTCAGAGCTTTCGGAAGCCGCACCCTCCATAGCACGGCGTCCTCCATGTAGAGCTTCAGCAGCTGAGGCAGCAATGGGGGCATCCTGCCTTGTTTTGTATTCTTTGTCTGTCTTAACTGAAGGAACATCCTGTACTATTTCTTGGATGCTTTCTTTTTTCCTGTATGTTTTGTTACTATTTCAAAAGGCACAAAAATTCTTCTAATTTGTCATTCTTTGCCGTTTGTTGTCAATATGTGGCCGTCAAACTAATTACTTTTTCTTTGATGTTTTTTTTTCTGTCTGTTCCGTTATCATTGATAGTAGTGGAACCCGATCCTTTTCCAGGATCGTATGAAAAGAAAACATGTGGCTGTCAAACGGATTACTTTTTATTGGCTCAACTCAAACTAGCTATGAACATGCATCTCTCTTTATCTCTCAGTAGTTGTATATGTGCATGTAACTGAGGGAATACTACGGAATATAACAGGTAATGTGTCTGCAGGTTGACGCACCCTTCACACAAACCTCTCCACGCCCTACCCGGCCGCTAAGAGAATGAGTTTTCAGTCCTGGAACCATCCTGCGGCGGTGCAGCATATTGTGCGCAATGAACAAGCCATAGTCGACAACCTTACTGAAGATAACGCGACAAGGGTGTTGGCTAGCAGAAGGACAGCAGAGGGCGAACAGTTGTACTTAGTCTATGATCAGGGTAGTGCTGGGACTAGTCCCCCAAATAAGCTGCTCGTCAAGAAGTTCCACAATGCGAACCCAGCGCTACAAGTAGACGGCAATGTCATGTACCGCTGCAACTCGGAGATGTTCCTGTTAGCCAACATTTCTCACAAAAACATCATCAAAGTTGTAGACCATATCCAGAGGGAAGACGCAATCATGCTCATTTATGAGTATCCGGTTCATGGAAGCCTTCGATCCTGGCTGCACCAACCCATGGATGCCGGTCGGCACCTGAGCTGGCCGGACAGGAGGGGCATCGCCATTGGTGTGGCCAGAGGGCTCCGCCAGTTACACCACAGATGCAACAAACTGTTTGTCCACCACAACATCAACTCTGAAAACATCTTGCTTGATCAGAATTTCAAGGCCGTGATAGCCAGCTTTGGCGCTGCACAGGTTAACATGGCGGGGCTCGGCCAACCCTTGCCAATCACGGACCTGCGTCCTGGTAACTTTGGGTACGCAGCTCCAGGTAATGGAATTCTGTCTTAACTTTTGTTAGTTACAGTGAATTATTATGTCTTAACTAGCTTGGTCTTTTAACTAATACTACAAATGATTAACTGCAGAATATGGGTTGGGGAAAAACCAGCTGACGGAGAAGGTAGACATTTACAGCTTTGGAGTGCTGATGCTGGAGCTTGTCAC
>NC_057812.1:6292474-6303315 GCF_018294505.1 Triticum aestivum | reverse complement strand
TGTATGGACCATATGATGACTCGTTTGAACTAATTTGAATAACGTGGACTGTTCTACCCTTTTCTCATAACATTCTATTGCCCTATTGTGTTCAGTTCACCTATGCAAAATTCCGCTGCTTAGTCTCCTTCTCTTTGTGCAAACTCTTCTTGCTGCTAGTTCTGAGGACTTGAACAAGTAGTATCTGAACATAACATTATCCCCGGGATTATTATTATTTACATTCTGCAGGATCCCGCAAAAACGAGACTTCCTTTGTTTCTCCTTCATTCAGGCTCCTAAGTTGTGCATATTTTTTAGTTACTTATTTAAGAAGAGCGGCTTAGTATATTGCCAACGGAACCTGAAGAATTCTTCAGGACTACATCCCAAGCTCTTTTGCCATATACTTTTCTTGATATATTCTGCCTGTGTAAATGTGTAGATTCACAACGCTTCTCGGTATGGATGGATGGATGGCTTCATTAGTGTTCTCTGATGGGCAGCACATTGATCAGGTAACCTCACTACACTACTCGATATGGTCGTAGAATGCTTTTATGATTAACTAAGTAGTATAGTTAAGCATCATCTAGGTGACTAGGAGTGAATTTGCAAATAGCTCATATATAGGTAAACAATCTCCAACATAGTTATTAGTGGGTTTAATTTCTCTATACATAATATTTATTTTTCTTTCCGTGTATAGATTTCTCATGTACTTTGTGTGTTATGCTTTCATTTTAATATTTTTTTTCCGAAGTGAAGTCTCTGTCAGTCCATGTTTATCTTCTGGCCTTCAATCACTGGTAGAAAACAGGGCCTTTAGTCCCGGTTCGTAAGGGCCTTTAGTCCCGGTTCTGGAGCCGGGACTAAAGTGTCGGTACTAATGCCCTGACCCTTTAGTCCCGGTACCAATGGTTGTGGGCCAGGAGCGAGGCCCATTGGTCCCGGTTCATCCCACCAACCGGGACCAAAAGGTCTAAATGAACCGGGACTAATGCCTTAGCCGGACGAACCGGGACCAATGCTCACATTAGTCCCGGTTCTAGACTGAACCGGGACTAATGGGCTGAGCCGGCCTGAACCATAGCCCTTCAGTTACTAGCTTGGTTTTTTTTTTCAGCCAATCGGCTACCTAATTCAATGATTAGTATCAAACGCTGGACCAGTTTTAATAACGTTATAGAAAAATATGCCTCATGTGCTCTGATTCTAAGATTTTAGATCGCCATTATCATTCTCATGCATATGGTTTTCGTGCATGTTGTATAAAGGCTTTTGTGTTTCTGCACCAGTGGAATGCATTCCAAATTTGCATTAGACTATCAGATCTTAGTTGATGTTGCACTTCCTCTTTGGGGAAATTCTTTCGCCTTGGTTCTTAACCGAGGGAAATTCTTTCTGCCGTAGTTTACCTATCACAGATCTTATCGCTTAGGGCTCTTTTCTTGTTTTTTTAAGCGTCTACACATAGCTTTGGTCTTATATGACTTTGCTATTTGTCGGCGTGTTTTTTACGTGTGTGTGTGTGAGTTGGTGTTGGCTGTGTGCATCCTAATTATGCAGAGGCCGGGTGTGTGCTCATGTGTTATGTATCTTCTTGATGCTTCATTTTTAGTTAATAAAATCCATCCTTTATCAAAAAAAACTATTTATCTTAGGGGAAATCCTCCGACTTCAGCGCGACCTAGGACATCTTAGAATACTTGTATTTTGTCTTTTTTTTCTTACTTTTTGAGACCGAATTTGGTTTGGCTATGTGCATCTTAGTTATACGGAGGCCGGATGTAATAATTAAATCTTTTAAGTAATTATAAAGCGCCCATTGTCCAAAAAATATATTTTATAACTTACATTTAATAGCAAGATAGGCATATGCTAATATAATGAACACCACATTCGGTCTGAAGAACATCAAATGTACATGCACTAACTCGTAGAAATAAACCTCCAAACTACCATCAAGAGCAAGTGCCGCAAGATACCATTTCTAGGGCCAGAATTATTTCTGAGCCGGAGTTCAGAGAATTCATGCTTCATGGTTTCCTCTAAAACAATGAAATGAACTCTTGACTAAACTATGATTTCTCCGAGGAATCTTATTTTTAGGGTATCTGACACATTTGATGCCTAAAAAGGCGCACACAAGCAGTTGGGACACACATGTATTATACTAGTATACGTTGACAAAAAGAAAAGCAAACCTAGGAGCTTTCTTTTCTTTCATTGTTTGGTAAGGGACTGAACAAAGCTGGCAGTTGAAAGTAACTAGCAACGGCCGGTCGTCCAAGCTTGTTATAATTATTAGGTGAAGATCCAACCTCGTTTTCGGCAAAGTCCTGGCATCTTCATACTTTGTGGGTTAACTATGACCATTAACTGTACCAATAATATGTGAATCATGTATTGTAAAAAAAAATGTCATCCGTTGACAACTTAAAAGTGAGCAACCACCTAATAAACAAAACTCAGAATTTTTTTGATGAAAACCATACAGAAAAAAATTCAAAACATTTTTACTTCTAGTACAGATATGCATAGTGGCCAGCCTGTTGGTAGTGTAGTATACCATTCAAAATACTTATCGGAGAAATAAATGTATTTAGATGTATTTTAATTCTAGATACATTTATTTTTATCTATTTTTTCAACATGTGTTTCCGAACGGAGGGAGTACTAATCAAGGAAGATTCATGTTTGAATCTCATGCACAAATTTCCATCCTTCTTCAATAAACGCAAGACCTCCACCAAACTTCGCTTAAGACCTGACAGTTGTAAAATTCACCGCGTCACATGGAAAAGACCAAAAAGACAGGCAGCCTCATTTCAGCAGAGAGCGTAGAGCCTCATTTCAGCAGAGAGCGTAGAGCCTCATTTCAGCAGAGAGCGTAGAAAAAAAGGACTAGGGTACGTGCTTATCTGAGGAGTCACGTGATCCTACTTTTGTATACGGTTTTAAAAATGTGCGTGTTGGACCATCTACAGCAGGGCCGGAGACAGGCCCCAGGCCCCCAGGGCCTGGGCCCGGGCATGAGGCCCAACTCCTTTGGTGACTATAGTGTACCCGAGACGTGAGGCCCAAATCCAGGGGTATTGCTTGAAGGCGGCCCGGGGCGCGTTGCCGGCCTGGCTCCGCCACAGCCAGGTGCCCAAAAGCTACCTCAAATGTCCGGATGGATGCTCCGGCCACGGACCGGTCACAAAAATGCGATACATACGGACGCATTAAACATGCCTCAAACACTCGGACTGACCGTCATCCATATCTAGCCCAAATATGAAATGGATATGGGGTGTCCAGGCGTGTCTGCCACGTCGGACGCGACAACTCTACCCCACATCAAAATACATCAAATCCAGCCCCTCGACTGTCGTGGTAATCTCACGTCAGATGCGAGTGGGTGGCTTATCGTGGGTGGAGCCATGAGGACGTCATCGGATTCCGGAAGCGAGAGTGAGCACGGGCTCGAAGGCATACGAGACGAATCCAGGTTCGGGGTTCTCCGGAGAGATAGCACCCCTAGTTCTGCTAGGATGACTATGATCAAAGGCGTACAAGGTTGCTCCTTGAGCTGTTTTGCTAGAGGAGGAAGAATGGCAGGGCTAGCTCTCTTCTCCTAGCTATGGTGGTGTATGGGAATGAAGGTTGAACCCTTTGCATGGGTGAGCCCTCAGGAGTTTTATAGGCCAACCCCTAGGGGTACAATGGTAATACGGCAGGGTGTAGGACCCGAATGTCAGTGTCTAAGATCGTCGGGTTCTCCGCCGGCTGTTAGGGCCCACCTCTAGAGGGCCCCCCGGCGGCTGAGAATCCGGCCGACAGGTAGGGCCCGTCGCCTGCGGGCCACGCTTATTGCCTTTTGTTGTAGCTTTGTGTTTGATGACGGATGCTACGTCAGGAGTCGTATGGCTACAGTCCCGCGTCAGGCGGGTTGGTGGCCGCTTGGTCAGCGCACACTGTAGACACGCTCTGTCTCGTCGGAGTAGGTGAGTGCGGACTCCGAGGGGAGGGGAGGGCCGGCTGCTGGAGGCCGGCCCGCCCCCGAAGCCGCCTTCTAGTAATGCGCCGTCTTCTGGGAGCCCGCAGACAGGTAGGCCCCGCCGCCTGCGGGCCATACTGGTTGTCCTTTGCGGTAGCATGACCCTTGCTGACGAGGGCCATGTCATGAGTCGCATGGCTATAGTCCAGCGTCTGGTAGGTAGGTGGCCGCTTGGTCAACTCATAATGTAGCCACACTCCTCCGGGATTCAGGGGAGCAGGTGGCCCTGTAGCCTCACCCCGTCTTGTCGTAGTGGTTGAGCGCGGACTCCGAGGAGAGGAGGGGCTGTCTGCTAGGAGCCGACCTCCCCCAAGGCCGCCTTCTGAGAATGCTCCGTCTTTTGGGAGCCGGCCGCTTGGTCCTAGCCGGTCCAAGCTGCCGGCCGCTTGTCTGGAAGGTGTGAGGGGCTTTGCTAGCCCCAGTGTCTTGAAATGTCATTAGGTTCGGATCACGCTACCCGAGGTCTACGCCCCCGACAGTAGTCCCCGAAGCTGGTGAGGCGCCACGGCTCAAAGCTGGAGTGCCTCAGCAGTTTTCTCCTCCGAGAGATCTAGTGCCTTTGCTTTGTCTGGCTTGAAGAAGCCGCCTGCCAGGAGCCGGCCGAGGCAGAGCCGGCCGCCTGATGGATTTGAATCGCTGTGGAGGGCGCCGGGCTGACGCCGTCAGGTGACGCGCTTGCCGCCCGTTGCACGCTTGCCACGCGTTGCCAGCAGGTCAGGCTGGCCTGCCAGCCCACGCACGCGACAGGACGTTGCTACAGGCCCGGGCCCACCACTACAGAGCCTCGGCGCGCGTGTGAATTCACTGTGGTCGAGGTGGGCGGTTGACCTTCCGGGGCAAAGTAATGGCGCGCGGGACTTGCGGGGTCCTGCGGGGCGTGGGCGCAGTTAATCCCCACGCCCCCACTAGGCGCCGCCTCGGCTCCGCCGTTGCCGCCATATAAATAGGGGAGGAGGGGGTGGCCAGAGGCACGCGCGCCCCCTCCATCCGATGACAACTTAAAAGTGAGCAACCACCTAATAATCAAAACTCAGAAAAAATAATGAAAACCATACAAAAAAATTCAAAATATTTTTACTTTTAGTACAGAAATGCATAGTGATTAGCCTGTCTGTTGGTAGTATAGTACTTCATCCAGAAATACTTATCAAAGAAATGGATGCATCTAAATATAGTTTAGTTCTACATACATTTATTTTTATCTATTTCTTCAATATGTATTTTCGAACGGAGGAAGTACTCAAGGAAGATTCATGTTTGAATCCCATGCACAAATTTCCGTCCTTTTTCCATAGACGCAAAACCTCCACCAAACTTCGCTTAAGACTTTTCTTTTTTGCAGGAAACTTCGCTTAAGACTTCACAGTTGTAAAATTCACCGTGTCACATGGAAAAGATCAAAAGACAGCCTCATTTCAGCTGAGAGTGTAAAAAAAAGGAATACGGTACGTGCTTATCTGAGGAGTCACGTGATCGTACTTCTGTATACGGTTTTACAAATGTGCAGGTTGGACCATCTACAGCGTGGCGCCCTAAAGCTGCCTCAAATATCGGACGCATGGTCCGGTCACGGACTGGTCACAAAAATGCGATACATATGGACGCATTAAACATGCCTCAAACATTCGGGCTGACCGTCATCCATATCCATCCCAAATATGAAATGGATATGGGGTGTCCAGGCGTGTCTGCCACGTCGGACGTGACAAATCTACCCCACATCAAAATACATCAAATCCAGCCCCTCGACTGTCATGGTAATCTCACGTCAGATGCGAGTGGGTGGCTTATCGTGGGTGGAGCCATGAGGACGTCATTGGATTCCGGAAGCGAGAGTGAGCACGAGCTCGAAGGCATACAAGACGAATTCAGGTTTGGGGTTCTCCGGAGAGATAGCACCCCTACTTCTGCTAGGATGACTATGATAAAAGGCATACAAGGTTGCTCCTTGAGCTGTTTTGCTAGAGGAGGAAGAATGGCAGGGCTAGCTCTCTTCTCCTAGCTATGGTGGTGTATGGGAACGAAGGTTGAACCCTTTGCATGGGTGAGCCCTCAGGAGTTTTATAGGGCAACCCCTAGGGGTACAATGGTAATACGGCCGGGTGTAGGACCCGAATGTCAGTGTCTAAGGTCGTCGGGTTCTCCGCCGGCTGCTGGGGCCCACCTCTAGAGGGGCCCCGCCGGCGGCCGAGAATCCGGCCGACAGGTAGGGCCCGTCGCCTGCGGGCCAGGCTTATTGCCTTTTGTTGTAGCTTCGTATTTGATGACGGAGGCTACGTCAGGAGTCATATGCACTAGTAGAAAAGAGGGCTTTGGTTCAGGCCGGGTCAGCCCATTAGTCCCGGTTCAGTTCAGAACCGGGACCCATGGGGGCATTGGTCACAGTTCGTGAGGCCAGGGGCCTGCCCGGCCTCGTGGGGGCATTGGTCCCGGTTCAACTGGCTCCTTTGGTCCCGGTTGGTGGGACGAACCGGGACCAATGGGCCTCGCTCCTGACCCACCACCATTGGTCCCGGTTGGTGGCTTGAACCGGGACCACAGGCTGCCCTTTAGTCCCGGTTCATGCCACGAACCAGAACCAATGAGGTGCCTATATATACCCCTCACCCGCGAGCAGAGCACTCCAGTGCTCTGTTTTTCTCTGGCCGGCGAGGGGAGGGCTTTGTGGTGCTCTAGCTCACCTCCTATGCACATGAGGTGTTCGATGAAATGCCCGAGCCACACTAGTTAAGCTTTCTCCTCTCGAAGCTCGACCTCAAAGCTCCATTTTTCTCGAGATTTGACTAGGTTTAGTGTCCCGTCACGTCCCATTCCCGTCTTCACCGCCATCGATCGCCCGCGCCGATCTCATCACCGGCACCACCGTGGCGAGCCTCTTGTTCTTATCTTCTTTCTGAAAGAAAAAAAAATCTTACTTTAGATAGATACTTGTCTAATTTTCTTACTATTTTATTGCTTATTATTATATAGTGCGATGGTTTTGGTATCCGCCCCCAATGGCCCTCGTCCTGTCTATGATTCAGATGTGGTATATATTATCTTTATAACTATTAGTTCATTTATTGTTTATGAAAATTATGCCGACCAACGTGACATAGATTTTATTTATCTAGGAGGTATGTGAACCGGAAATTCCAACCGACCCTATTGTCAAGAGGTTAAATTTAGTTGAAGAAGAAAACAATTTATTGAAGGAAAAAATAAAAAAATTGAGGAGGAGAAGATGATATTGGAGTTGCATGTTGCGGATGTCGTCGATGATCACAAGATCAAGATGTTTGCAATGTGCTTGACGATTAGAAAGATTAGAAAATATGCCATTCATACCGAGGCTTGGTATCATTATGCCGTTGGATCAATTGTTACCTTGGTTGCGATTATGATCGAATTTGTTTTCGCATTGAAATGTTTTACATAGTTTCAATGTATGGTTTAATTAATTAGATGCTCTGGAGAGCTATGTGTTGTTAGATGAGAACTATGTATGTACTTTGGTTTTAATGTGATGATGAACTTCTATTAATTTGGTCACTTAATTATCTATTCATGATCTTCTGTAATGGTTTTTGACACACTTAATTATATATAATGCACGCAGATGAACCGGCAATGGATGTACGATGACAGACACACCTCCGAGTACATTAAGGGCGTGCATGATTTTCTCGAAGTGGCTGAGGCAAACAAGCAGAATGGTTTTATGTGTTGTCCATGCCCTAAATGTGGGAATACGAAGTCTTACTCTGACCGGAAAATCCTTCACACCCACCTGCTTTACAAGGGTTTCATGCCACACTATAATCTGTGGACGAGGCACGGAGAAATAGGGGTTATGATGGAAGACGGCGAAGAAGAAAAGGACGATGACAACTATGTGCCCCCTGAATACAGTGATGCTGCAATGGGGGAAGCTGCTGAAGATCAAGAGGAACCAGACGATGTGCCCAATGATGTTGCAACGGGGGAAGCTGCTGAAGATCAAGAGGAACCAAACAATGTGCCCGATGATGATGATCTCCGCCGGGTCATTGTCGATGCAAGGACGCAATGCGAAAGTCAAAAGGAGAAGCTGAAGTTCGATCGCATGTTAAAGGATCACAAAAAAGGGTTGTACCCCAATTGCGAAGATGGCAACACAAAGCTCGGTACCGTACTGGAATTGCTGTTGTGGAAGGCAGAGAATGCTGTGCCTGACAAAGGATTTGAGAAGCTACTGAAAATATTGAAGAAGAAGCTTCCAAAGGATAACGAATTGCCTGACAGTACATACGCAGCAAAGAAGGTCATATGCCCTCTAGGATTGGAGGTGCTGAAGATACATGCATGCCCTAATGACTGCATCCTCTACCGTGGTGCGTACAAGGATCTGAACGCATGCCCGGTATGAGGTGCATTGCGGTATAAGATCAGACGAGATGACCCTGGTGATGTCGACGACGAGCCCCCCAGGAAGAGGTTTCCTGCGAAGGTGATGTGGTATGCTCCTATAATACCATGGTTGAAACGTCTGTTCAGAACGAAGAGCATGCCAAGTTGATGCGATGGCACAGTGAGGACCGTAAGAAAGACGGGAAGTTGAGAGCACCCGCTCACGGGTCGAAGTGGAGAAAAATCGAGAGAAAGTACTGGGCTGAGTTTGCAAGTGACCCAAGGAACGTATGGTTTGGTTTAAGCGTGGATGGCATTAATCCTTTCGGGAGCAGAGGAGCAATCACAGCACCTGGCCCGTGACTCTATGTATGTATAACCTTCCTCCTTGGATGTGCATGAAGCGGAAGTTCATTATGATGCCAGTTCTCATCCAAGGCCCTAAGCAACTCGGCAACGACATTGATGTGTACCTAAGGCCATTAGTCGAAGAACTTTTACAGCTGTGGAATGGAAACAGTGTACGTACGTGGGATGAGCACAAACAAGAGGAATTTAACCTGCACGCGTTGCTGTTTGTAACCATCAACGATTGGCCCGCTCTCAATAACCTTTCAGGACAGACAAACAAGGGATACCACGCATGCACGCACTGTTTAGATGAAATTGAAAGTATATACCTGGACAAATGCAGGAAGAATGTGTACCTAGGCCATCATCGATTTGTTCCGACCAACCATCAATGTTGAAAGAAAGGCAAGCATTTCAAAGGAGAGGCAGATCACCGGAAGAAGCCCGCCATGCGTACCGGTGATCGCGTACTTGCTATGATCAATGATTTACACGTAATCTTTGGAAAGGGTCCTGGCGGACTAGCTATTCCGAATGACGCTGAGGGACACGCACCCATGTGGAAGAAGAAATCTATATTTTGGGACCTACCCTACTAGAAAGACCTAGAGGTCCGCTCTTCAATCGACATGATGCACGTGACGAAGAAACTTTGCGTGAACCTGCTAGGCTTCTTGGACGTGTATGGGAAGACAAAAGATACACCTGAGGCACGGGAGGACCTGCAACGTTTGCATGAAAAAGACGGCATGCCTCCGAAGCAGTATGAAGGTCCTACCAGCTAAGCTCTTACGAAAGAAGAGAAAGAAATCTTCTTTGAATGCCTGCTCAGTATGAAGGTCCCGACTGACTTCTCGTCGAATATAAAGGGAATAATCAATATGCGAGAGAAAAAGTTCCAGAACCTAAAGTCTCATGACTGCCACGTGATTATGACGCAACTGCTTCCGGTTGCATTGAGGGGGCTTCTGAAGGAAATATGCCCTAGAGGCAGTAATAAAGTTATTATTTATTTCCTTATATCATGATAAATGTTTATTATTCATGCTAGAACTGTATTAACTGGAAACATAATACTTGTGTGAATACATAGACAAACAAAGTGTCACTAGTATGCCTCTACTTGACTAGCTCGTTAATCAAAAATGGTTATGTTTCCTAACCATGAACGATGAGTTGTTATTTGATTAACGGGATCACATCATTAAGTGAATGATCTGATTGACATGACCCATTCCATTAGCTTAGCACCCGATCGTTTAGTATGTTGCTATTGCTTTCTTCATGACTTATACATGTTCCTATGACTATGAGATTATGCAACTCCCGTTTGCCGGAGGAACACTTTGTGTGCTACCAAACGTCACAACGTAACTGGGTGATTATAAAGGATCTCTACAGGTGTCTCCAAAGGTACATGTTGGGTTGGCGTATTTCGAGATTAGGATTTGTCACTCCGATTGTCGGAGAGGTATCTCTGGGCCCTCTCGGTAATGCACATCACTTAAGCCTTGCAAGCATTGCAACTAATGAGTTAGTTGCGGGATGATGTATTACAGAATGAGTAAAGAGACTTGTCGGTAGATTGAACTAGGTATTTGGAATACCGATGATCGAATCTCGGGCAAGTAATATATCGATGACAAAGGGAACAACGTATGTTGTTATGCGGTCTGACCGATAAAGATCTTCGTAGAATATGTAGGAGCCAATATGGACATCCAGGTCCCGCTGTTGGTTATTGACCGGAGACATGTCTCGGTCATGTCTACATTGTTCTCGAACACGTAGGGTCCGCACGCTTAAGGTTACGATGACAGTTATATTATGAGTTTATGTATTTTGATGTACCGAAGCTTGTTCGGAGTCCCGAATGTGATCCCGGACATGACGAGGAGTCTCGAAATGGTCGAGACATAAAGATTGATATATTGGAAGCCTATGTTTGGATATCGGAAGTGTTCCGGGTGAAATCGGGATTTTACCGGAGTACCGGGAGGTTACCGGAACCCCCCGGGAGCTATATGGGCCATGATGGGCCTTAGTGGAAAAGAGAAGAGGCAGCCCTACATGGGCCGCGCGCCCCTCCCCTCCCTTG
>NC_057812.1:6285509-6292239 GCF_018294505.1 Triticum aestivum | reverse complement strand
GGGGGGGGGGGGAATCCTACTCCCAGAGGGAGTAGGACTCTCCTGGCGCGCCCTCCTTGGCCGGCCGCACCCCCCCTTTAGTCCTTTATATATGGAGGCAGGGGCACCGCAGAGACACACAAGTTGATCCACGTGATCATATTCTTAGCCGTGTGCGGTGCCCCCTTCCACCATAGTCCTCGATAATATTGTAGCGGTGCTTAGGCTAAGCCCTGCGACGGTAGTACATCAAGATCGTCACCACGCCGTCGTGCTGACAGAACTCTTCCCCGACACTTTGCTGGATCGGAGTCCGGGGATCGTCATCGAGCTGAACGTGTGCTAGAACTCGGAGGTGCCGTAGTTTCGGTGCTTGATCGGTCGGGCCGTGGAGACGTACGACTACATCAACCAAACGCTTCCGTTGTCGATCTACAAGGTACGTAGATTACACTCTCCCCTCGTTGCTATGCATCACATGATCTTGCGTGTGCGTAGGAATTTTTTTGAAATTACTACGTTCCCCAACAGTGGCATCCGAGCCTAGATTTTATATGTTGATGTTATATGCACGAGTAGAACACAAGTGAGTTGTGGGCGATATAAGTCATATTGCTTACCAGCATGTCATACTTTGGTTCGGCGGTATTGTTGGACGAAGCGGCCCGGACCGACATTACGCGTACTCTTACGCGAGACCGGTTCTCCCGACGTGCTTTGCACATAGGTGGCTTGCGGGTGACAGTTTCTCCAACTTTAGTTAAACCGAGTGTGGCTACGCCCGGTCCTTGCGAAGGTTAAAACAACACCAACTTGACAAACTATCGTTGTGGTTTTGATGCGTAGGTAAGATTGGTTCTTGCTTAAGCCCGTAGCAGCCACGTAAAACTTGCAACAACAAAGTAGAGGACGTCTAACTTGTTTTTGCAGGGCATGTTGTGATGTGATATGGTCAAAAGCCTTATGGTTGTCTCTTTATTGCATAAGATGCAAGCGCCAAATAATTGCTTTACTTTATCGCTATGCGATAGCAATAGTTGCAAGAGCAATAGTTGGCGAGACGACCGTGTGACGACACATTGATATAGATCAAGATGATGGAGATCATGGTGTCATGCCGGTGACGACAGAGATCATGACAGTACTTTGGAGATGGAGATCAAAGGTGCAAGATGATGATGGCCATATCATGTCACATCTTTTGATTGCATGTGATGTTTATCTTTTATACATCTTAGTTTGCTTAGTTTGACGGTAGCATTTTAAGATGATCTCTCACTAATTATCAAGAAGTGTTCTCCCTGAGTATGCACCGTTGCGAAAGTTCTTCGTGCTGAGACACCACATGATGATCGGGTGTGATAGGCTCTACGTTCAAACACAACGGGTGCAAAACAGTTGCACACGCGGAATACTCAGGTTATACTTGACGAGCTAAGCATATACAGATATGGCCTCGGAACACGGAGACGGAAAGGTCGAGCGTGAATCATATAGTAGATATGATCAACATAGTGATGTTCACCCATGAAACTACTCCATCTCACGTGATGATCGGACATGGTTTAGTTGATTTGGATCACGTGATCACTTAGAGGATTAGAGGGATGTCTATCTAAGTGGGAGGTCTTAAGTAATATGATTAAATTGAACTTAAATTTATCATGAACTTAGTCCTGGTAGTATTTTGCAAATCATGTTGTAGATCAATAGCTCGCGTTGTTGCTTCCCTGTGTTTATTTTGATATGTTCCTAGAGAAAATTGTGTTGAAAGATGTTAGTAGCAAAGATGCGGATTGGATCCGTGATCTGAGGTTTATCCTCGTTGCTGCACAGAAGAATTATGTCCTTGATGCACCGCTAGGTGACAGACCTATTGCAGGAGCAGATGCAGACATTATGAATGTTTGGCTAGCTCAATATGATGACTACTTGATAGTTTAGTGCACCATGCTTAATGGCTTAGAATCGCGACTTCAAAGACGTTTTGAACGTCATGGACCATATGAGATGTTCCAGGAGTTGAAGTTAATATTTCAAGCAAATACCCAAGTTGAGAAATATGAAGTCTCCAACAAGTTCTATAGCTAAAAGATGGAGGAGAATCGCTCAACTAGTGAGCATGTGCCCAGATTGTCTGAGTACTACAATTGCTTGAATCAAGTGGGAGTTAATCTTCCAGATAAGATAGTGATTGACAGAATTCTCTAGTCACCATCACCAAGTTAGTAGAACTTCGTGATTAACTATGATATGCAAGGGATAACGGAAACGATTCCCAAGCTCTTCGTAATGCGGAAATTGATGAAGGTAGAAATCGAGAAAAACATCAAGTGTTGATGGTAGACAAGACCACTAGTTTCAAGAAAAGGGCAGAGGGAAGAAGGGGAACTTCAAAAAGAACAGCAAGCAAGTTGCTACTCAAGTGAAGAAGCCCAAGTCTGATCCTAAGCCTGAGACTAAGTGCTTCTACTGCAAAGGGACTGGTCACTGGAAGCGGAACTACCCCAAGTGATTGGCAGATAAGAAGGATGGCAAAGTGAACATAAGTATACTTGACATACATGTTATTGATGTGTACTTTACTAGTGTTTATAGCAACCCCTCAGTATTTGATACTAGTTCAGTTGCTAAGATTAGTAACTCGAAACGGGAGTTGCAGAATAAACAGAGACTTGTTAAGGGTGAAGTGACGATGTGTGTTGGAAGTGGTTCCAAGATTGATATGATCATCATCACACACTCCCTATAAATTCGGGATTAGTGTTGAACCTAAATAAGTGTTATTTGGTTTTTACATTGAGCATGAATATGATTTGATCATGTTTATTGTAATATGGTTATTCATTTAAGTAAGAGAATAAATTGTTGTTCTGTTTACATGAATAAAACCTTATATGGTTACACACCCAATGAAAATAGTTCGTTGGATCTCGATCGTAGTGATACACATAATCATAATATTGAAACCAAAAGATGCAAAGTTAATAATGATAGTGCAACTTATTTGTAGCACTGCCGTTTAGGTCATATTGGTGTAAAGCGCATGAAGAAACTCCATGCTGATGGGTTTTTGGAATCACTTGATTATGAATCAGTTGATGCTTGCGAACCATGCCTCATGGGCAAGATGACTAAGACTCTGTTCTTCGGAACAATGGAGCGAGCAATAGATTTGTTGGAAATCATACATACTGATGTATGTGGTCCGATGAATATTGAGGCTCGCAATAGGTATCATTATTTTCTGATCTTCACAGATGATTTGAGCAGATATGAGTATATCTACTTGATGAAACAAAGGTCTGAAACATTTGAAAAGTTCAAAGAATTTCAGAGTGAAGTGGAGAATCATCGTAGCAAAAATGAATACGATATGATCGCAGAAGTAAAATATTTGAGTTACGAGTTTGGTCTTCAATTAAAACAATGTGGAATAGTTTCACAAACTCATGCCACCTGGAACACCACAGCATAATGGTGTGTCCGAATGTCATAACCGTACTTTATTAGATATGGTGCGATCTATGATGTCTCTTACCGATCTACCACTATTGTTTTGGGGTTATGCATTAGAGACAGCTGCATTCACGTTAAATAGGGCACCATCTAAGTCCGTTGAGACGACACAATCTGAACTGTGGTTTGGCAAGAAACCAAAGTTGTCGTTTCTTAAAGTTTGGGGTTGTGATGCTTATATGAAAAAGTTTCATCCTAATAAGCTCAAACCCAAATCGGAGAAATATGTCTTCATAGGATACCCAAAGGAGACTGTTGGGTACACCTTCTATCACAAATCCGAAGGCAAGACTTTTGTTGCTAAATTCGGAGTTTTTCTAGAGAAGGAGTTTCTCTCGAAAGAAGTGAGTAGGAGGAAAGTAGAACTTGATGAGGTAACTGTACCTGCTCCCTTATTGGAAAGTAGTTCATCACAGAAATCTGTTCCTGTGACTACTACACCAATTAGTGAGGAAGCTAATGATGATGATCATGTAACTTCAGATCAAGTTACTACCAAATCTCGTAGGTAAACCAGAGTGGGATCCGCACCAGAGTGGTACGGTAATCCTGTTCTGGATGTCATGTTACTAGACCATGATGAACTTGCGAACTATGAGGAAGCGATGATGAGCCAAGATTCCGCGAAATGGTTTGAGGCCATGAAATCTGAGAAATGATCCATGTATGAGAACAAAGTATGGACTTTGATGGATTTGCCCGATGATCGGCAATCCATAGAAAATAAATGGATCTTCAAGAGGAAGACGGACGCTGATAGTAGTGTTATTATCTACAAAGCTAGAATTGTCGCAAAAGGTTTTCGACAAGTTCAAGGTGTTGACTACGATGAGATTTTCTCACTAGTATCTATGTTTAAGTCTGTCCGAATCATGTTAGCAATTGCCGCATTTTATGAAATCTGGCAAATGGATAAACAAAACTGCAATCCTTAATGGATTTACTAAAGAAGAGTTGTATACGATGCAACTAGAAGGTTTTGTCGATCCTAAAGGTGTTAACTAAATATGCAAGCTCCAGCGATCCATCTATGGACTGGTGCAAGAATCTCGGAGTTGGAATATACGCTTTGATAAGTTGATCAAAGCATATAGTTTTATACAGACTTGCGGTGAAGCCTGTATTTACAAGAAAGTGAGTGGGAGCACCACAACATTTCTGATAAGTATATGTGAACAACATATTGTTGATCGGAAATAATGTATAATTTTCTGGAAAGCATAAAGGAGTGTTTGAAAGGATTTTTTCAAAGAAAGACCTCGGTAAAGCTACTTACATATTGAGCATCAAGATCTATAGAGATAGATCAAGACGCTTGATAAGGTTTTCAATGAGTACATACCTTGACAAGATTTTGAAGTAGTTCAAAATGGAACAGTCAAAAAAAGGAGTTCTTGCCTGTGTTGCAAGGTGTGAAATTGAGTAAGACTCAAAGCCCGACCACGGCAGAAGATAGAAATAGAATGAAAGTCATTCCCTATGCCTCAGCCATAGGTTCTATAAAGTATGCCATGATGTGTACCAGATCTATTGTATACCCTACACTGTGTTAAGCAAGGGAGTACAATAGTGATCTAAGAGTAGATCACTGGACAGCGGTCAAAATTATCCTTAGTGGAATAAGGAAATATTTCTCAATTATGGAGGTGACAAAAAGGTTCGTCGTAAAAAGTTACGTCGATGCATGTTTTGACACAGATCTGGATGACTCTAAGTCTCGATCTAGATACATATTGAAAGTGGGAGCAATAAGATAGAGTAGCTCCATGCAGAGCATTGTTGACATAGAAATTCGCAAAATACTTACGGATCTGAATGTGACAGACCCGTTGACTAAAATTATCTCACAAGCAAAACATGATCACACCTTAGTACTCTTTGGGTGTTAATCACATAGCGATGTGAACTAGATTACTGACTCTAGTAAACCCTTTGGGTGTTGATCACATATCGATGTGAACTATGGGTGTTAATCACATGGTGATGTGAACTATCGCTGTTAAATCACATGGCGATGTGAACTAGATTATTGACTCTAGTGCAAGTGGGAGACTGAAGGAAATATGCCCTAGAGGCAATAATAAAGTTATTATTTATTTCCTTATATCATGATAAATGTTTATTATTCATGCTAGAATTGTATTAACCGGAAACATAATACTTGTGTGAATACATAGACAAACAAAGTGTCACTAGTATGCCTCTACTTGACTAGCTCGTTAATCAAAAATGGTTATGTTTCCTAACCATGAACAATGAGTTGTTATTTGATTAACGGGATCACATCATTAAGTGAATGATCTGATTGACATGACCCATTCCATTAGCTTAGCACCCAATCGTTTAGTATGTTGCTATTGCTTTCTTCATGACTTATACATGTTCCTATGACTATGAGATTATGCAACTCCCATTTGCCGGAGGAACACTTTGTGTGCTACCAAACGTCACAACGTAACTGCGTGATTATAAAGGAGCTCTACAGGTGTCTCCAAAGGTACATGTTGGGTTGGCATATTTCGAGATTAGGATTTGTCACTCCGATTGTCGGAGAGGTATCTCTGGGCCCTCTCGGTAATGCACATCACTTAAGCCTTGCAAGCATTGCAACTAATGAGTTAGTTGCGGGATGATGTATTACAGAATGAGTAAAGAGACTTGTCGGTAATGAGATTGAACTAGGTATTTGGAATACCGACGATCGAATCTCGGGCAAGTAACATATCGATGACAAAGGGAACAACGTATGTTGTTATGCGGTCTGACCGATAAAGATCTTCGTAGAATATGTAGGAGCCAATATGGACATCCAGGTCCCGCTGTTGGTTATTGACCAGAGACATGTCTCGGTCATGTCTACAGTGTTCTCGAACACGTAGGGTCCGCACGCTTAAGGTTATGATGACAGTTATATTATGAGTTTATGTATTTTGATGTACCGAAGCTTGTTCGGAGTCCCGGATGTGATCCCGGACATGACGAGGAGTCTCGAAATGGTCGAGACATAAAGATTGATATATTGGAAGCCTATGTTTGGATATCGGAAGTGTTCCGGGTGAAATCGGGATTTTACCGGAGTACCGGGAGGTTACCGGAACCCCCCGGGAGCTATATGGGCCATGATGGTCCTTAGTGGAAAAGAGAAGAGGCAGCCCTACATGGCCGCGCGCCCCTCCCCTCCCTTTTTCCGAATAGGACAAGGAGAGGGGGCCGGCCCCTCTCTCTCTTTTCC
>NC_057812.1:6282659-6285321 GCF_018294505.1 Triticum aestivum | reverse complement strand
CAGAGGAAGTAGGACTCTCCTGGCGCGTCCTCCTTGGCCGGCCGCACCCCCCCGTTAGTCCTTTATATACGGAGGCACGGGCACCCCAGAGACACACAAGTTGATCCACGTGATCATATTCTTAGCCGTGTGTGGTGCCTCCTTCCACCATAGTCCTCGATAATATTGTAGCGGTGCTTAGGCGAAGCCCTGCGACGGTAGTACATCAAGATCGTCACCACGCCGTCGTGCTGACGGAACTCTTCCCCGACACTTTGCTGGATCGGAGTCCGGGGATCATCATCGAGCTGAACGTGTGCTAGAACTCGGAGGTGCCGTAGTTTCGGTGCTTGATCGGTCGGGCCGTGGAGATGTACAACTACATCAACCAAATGCTTCCGTTGTCGATCTACAAGGTACGTAGATTACACTCTCCCCTCGTTGTTATGCATCACATGATCTTGCGTGTGCGTAGGAATTTTTTTGAAATTACTACGTTCCCCAACAGCTTCTACCAAAAAACATCCGATAAGCCATTGTGAAGCTATGTGCATTCCTCTATGCAATCTCTCAGAAGGTGATCGATCCAGAAATCGTACCAAGGCTAAGGAGTGATGTGGCGCAATGTCTTGTCAGTTTCGAGCTGGTGTTCCCCCAATCCTTCTTCAATATCATGACGCACGTCCTAGTTCATCTAGTCGACGAGATTGTCATTCTCGGGCCCGTATTTCTACACAATATGTTCCCCTTTGAGAGGTTCATGGGAGTCCTAAAGAAATATGTTCGTAACCGCGCTAGGCCAGAAGGAAGCATCTCTATGGGCCATCAAACAGAGGATGTCATTGGGTTTTGTGTTGACTTCATTCCTGGCCTTAAGAAGATAGGACTCCCTAAATCGCGGTATGAGGGGAGACTGACTGGAAAAGGCACGCTTGGAGGGGACTCAATAATATGCAGGGACGGATATTCTTGGTCTCAAGCACACTACACAGTTCTACAGAACTCTACCTTGGTGACCCCGTATGTCGATGAACACAAGAACAGTCTGCGCTCCAAACACCCGGAGCAGTGCGACGACTGGATTACATGTGAACACATCAGGACTTTCAGCAGTTGGTTGGAAACACGTCTCAGAGGTGACAACATTGTTTGTGATGAGCTGTACTTGTTGTCCAGGGGATCATCTTTGACTGTATTGACTTACAAAGGATACGAGATAAATGAGAATACATTTTACACGATCGCCCAAGATCAAAAGAGCGCCAACCAAAACAGCGGTGTCCGCTTTGATGCAGCAACCGAGAGGGGAAAGGACACATATTATGGTTACATAGTGGACATATGGGAACTTGACTATGGACATGATTTTAAGGTCCCTTTGTTTAAGTGCAAATGGGTCAATCTGTCAGGAGGCGGGGTACATGTAGACCCACAGTACGGAATGACAATAATGGATCTAAAAAATCTTGGGTACACTGACGAACCGTTCGTCCTAGCCAATGATGTGGCACAGGTTATCTATGTGAAGGACATGTCTACCAAACCGAGAAAAAGAAAAGATAAGGAAGCGAATACATCATACGATGAGCCAAAGCGCCACATAGTTCTTTCAGGAAAAAGGGACATCGTGGGAGTGGAGGGCAAGACAGACATGTCTGAAGATTATGAAAAGTTTCATGAAATTCCTCCCTTCAAAGTCAAGGCTGACCCAAGCATCCTGATAAACGTTGAAGATTATCCATGGTTATGGCGCAATAAGCAAATGACACAAGCGAAGAAAAAGTAAAGACTTTCTCCTGCAACTATTATGATGATACCATGCCAACTTTGTAACACACGAGTATGATACCATTGTCCGTTTTGTACATGCACATGCTATGTGGGTGAAATTATGATACCATGCCAATTTTCAAATTTTTCAGAGTTCATTTGAAATGCTTTAATGTCTTATGGTTCGGCCCTCGTAATACCATTAATCCTGGTTCGCTCCTTGTCAACTATGTTCTCACCAAGAACACTCAAGAGGGCAGCCACGTGGGCCATTGGTCCCGGTTCGTTTGGACCTTTTGGTCCTGGTTCCACGCACGAACCGGGACCAATGCGCCTCTCCCCTGGCCCATGACCATTAGTCCCGGTTTGTGCCACAAACCGGGACTAAAGGGTTGATCCTTTGCGGTCAGAGTTTAGTCCCACCGCGCCAACCGAAGGGCGCTCACACCAGTTTATAAGCCCGTCCCTCTCTGCCTTGTTGAGCTCCTCTCAAAGTGAAAATAGATGCCCTTATACAGGGAATTTAACCTAAATTCGGAGTGAATTTCTGTGAAATTCATAGAAATTTATTATGAATTTAGGTTGAATTCTCTCTATAGGTGCATGTATGCTCATTTTTTTAGTAAAGTTAATCACAAACTTGTGATTCACACAAATTTCAAATAATTCCAATTTTAACTATTCAAATTTGAAAACTAATGGCACTAACAGAAAGTTTATAATTTTTCTAAAACTAATGGCACTAACAGAAAGTTTATAATTTTGCTGACCTAAAAGCAAAAAGAATTAAAAAATAAAGCAAAAAACAAAAGAAAATAAATAATGCAAAAAACAAAACAAAAAAACTGGAAAAAAACTATTTTTATAGTAAGGTTAATCACAAACTTGTGATTCACACAAATTTCAAAGAATT
>NC_057812.1:6275118-6282411 GCF_018294505.1 Triticum aestivum | reverse complement strand
CAGAAAGTTTATAATTTTTTCGACCTAAAAGCAAAAGGAATTCAAAAATAAAGCAAAAAACAAAACAAAATAAATAATGCAAAAAACAAAACAAAACAAAATGGAAAAAACTATTTTTATAGTAAAGTTAATCACAAACTTGCAATTCACACAAATTTCAAAGAATTCAAATTTTAACTATTCAATTTTGAAAACTAATGGCACTAACATAAAGTTTATAATTTTTCTGACCTAAAAGCAAAATGAATTAAAAAGTAAAGCAAAAAACAAAAGAAAATAAATATTGCAAAAAACAAAACAAAAAAACTGGAAAAAGTAAAAAAACTGCCACCTATTGGGCCACCACGGCCTGAATACGACTAGCAATCCAACCTGAGCCAGGATTCAGTCCCGTAGAAGGCCCATTAGGCCCACAAACAGCATAGTGTGGGATTAGGCCCGTAAGCCTGCATTTGAGAGGAGCTCGAGAGGGCAGCCGCAGTGGGGCTTATAAACCACTCCAAGCCCCTCTCACACTACTAGGAAAAGGCCTACTAATGGCGCACCTAATTTGGCCATTAATGGCGCATTAGTGGTGCGCCATTAGTACCACGCCATTAGTATATTTTACTAATGGCGCACCACAGGTGCGCCATTAGTATCTGGTATACTAATGGCGCACCCCAGATGCGCCATTAGTATATACAACAGTGCGCCATTAGTATGCCTCCCAGGGGGCCATGTATACCCAGGTGCTTTGGCATACTAATGGCGCACGACAGCAAGATGCGCCATTAGTAACTTCGGCATACTAATGGCGCACTCTTTAATGATGCGCCATTAGTATCCTTTGGCATACTAATGGCGCACTATGATGTGATGCGCCATTAGTATTTTTTTATTCTTTAATTTTCTGTTTTTTGCATAGGTTACAAAATGTATAATTGGACAAAATATAGACAGCACACATCAACAACAGATTCATCGAATACAATAGAAGATTAGTCTCTGAATACAATTCATCATTTTAGTCTCCGAATACAAGTCATCATATTAGTCTCCGAATTGAAAAGACCGAACAAAGATAGAACATTATATTACAAGTCTCGAGACCGCGAGTTTGTCTTCACATTACAAGTCGATATCGATCATCTAAACTACCATCACATAGAAGAGAGCTGCGGTCATCATGATGAGCATCATCACGATGAAACTCGTCTTCATCCGGTTCCTCCAACGCTCCCTCCCCTCTCCCGCTAGATAGCGGGCGTATCTAGATTTGGCCTCGGCCCTAGTGGCGTACCCTTTGTAACTGTTACCGCTGAATCAGTGAACCTGTCTCCGACACTCCTCCCAGTCGTCGTAGACTCTGGGAACCTTACCCATGTACATGACATACCACGACATCGCTATGCAGTAGCCAAACGAAACGTTAGTACCAATTCACAGACAATACATAAGCAATATATAAGTATGGAACAGAACGATCGGAAGAGAAAAGCAAGACATTAATAGCATCAATTACATCTTAAGTTGAACGACTCTCGAAACCAAAGAGACATACTACAAGTTCATTAAAGTTTAATTACAACATGAGACTCAAGGGACCGGAGCGTGGATGAAGCCGCTGTCTATCGTGGGAGTCATGAAAGAACGGGCGTTGTCAGCCTGCATTTGTAGGATTGTGTCGATGTCACTGTTGGACGGTTGATTTCTGAGGTAGAACTGCCCCGCGGTATGAAGGACATCTTGATGGATGATTTCCGCAAACTCCGACTGGATGCGAAAGAATTCTTGTCTGATGTCCGCGTCCTGGATTGCCGACACGCTCGCGGCCCAATCTTTGAGTCTACTCGGTAGCAGAAGTTGATGATGGTCCCGTATGATCGCCCGCATGTGATGGATGGCGTAGTAGGCACCCTTCTGACCGCCAGGCGGCTGCTTGACGCAGCAGAACATTGTATTGTGGGAGAACACGTGCTTGCCGTACTTACGAATAGGCCTGGTGAAGGTGCCTCCAGATTTGACATAGCCGGGGAGAACATCATCAAGAACCTTCTTGACATTTGTGTAGTCTACGTTCGACTGACGGTCCGGGTCAAAATACGTGGCCATGGAATATTTGGGGCTTAGGAGGATGAGCGTGCAACGTGTGTCACTGCAGAAAACACGGAATGTTAAAAGAAAAACGATCGAAATCTAAGAATTCATATGTTACGGGGCGGTTGAGGGGAGGACTTACTCGGGAAAGTAAGGCACGAGGAAGTTATCCTTATCTTGGTTTGCCAGAATGACGCCTTCGAGGTAAGAACTCGCGACTTGCCGGTCCCCAGCGCTGCCCAAGATCATGGCACGCATGTAGAAGGGGTCGACTATCACGATGTCCGGGGTCTTGTCGCGAATGATCCACATCTCCATACTCAGTGAAAATAGCCGAACGAAGGTGTAGTGCAGCGGATGAAGGTTCAACATAGCGTGGATGTCATCAAACCGCAGGACGATCGTACCCCCGATGGAGTTATCCACAAAGCCCTTGCCCTCTGGCACCTTGGCCGCGAAAACCGGGTATGCCACATCCTTCTCTCCGAGACGCCGCTTCTCCAAAGAAAGAACACTGTCATGCAGACTCCGCATAGCACCGGTTGCAGCATCGAGCATATTTCTCGGTAGCATCGGCCTACCCGCCACATGCACCCTCCTCGAGATATCCTCAGGTGAAGGTGGCCCGTCCTGAGCACGGATCGTACTCGGTGCCGGCTGGCCCGCACCCTTGTTAGTCTTTCTTTTGTGTGCCTTCTTCTTCTCCTGTAATGGGACCGAGTTCTGCTCACAGACCGCCTTCTTGAGTGCGTTGGGGCTGATCATATTTCGCACCTCGCCTATCTGAGGCTCGGTGAAGTCGGCAGCTAGAGGCGTCTCTTGAGAGCTGAACTGCAGACGACGCCTGTTGCAACTTGGCTTCTCCACGGTACCAGCTAGATCGCGCACGTCTTTTGTTGGGTTGGGTTCTTGAGAAGGAGGCCCCATGAAGTCGCCAACGTACCCATGATCGGCAAAGTACTGATCGACGTTGGCAAATGTATCGTCGTCGTCGTCGTTCTGATCCTGTGCCATATGCATGTTTGGATCCAGTGGCATAGGGATGTCCGGCACCGTTGCGGCGGTCTTGCCATGGGGCCGACTTGGCGCCGGCATGACTGGCGGTGTTGTCTTTGGGGTGGTGTCCCCCGCCCCCAAACGAATATGGCTCTTCGGCCAAAGCAGGGGCCAGCTCAGGCAGGCGCTGAGGGTCATCACGTCATCATCGTCGGCCCCGACGGGTCGAATCGGAGGTAACAACTCGTCGCAGCCTGGCAGCACCCGAACCAGTTGAACCCTAAACAAGTTGGGTGGCATCTGGGTACCGTGGAACAAGGGGTTGCCCGGTTGAACGATTTTGCCCTTGGCGACATCGACCAACTCGTTGTTCACGAAGTGCAGGAGAGTGCACGGAACGTCGGCGGCGCCCTGCGAAAACATGTAGGGCGTCAGGGATGCCCAGTCAAAGGCAAGGAGATGAAGTCCTCGGCCGAGAGAGGCTTAATTAGTTACCGTGATGATGGCCTCGAGCGCGGCTAATGTCGAGGCACTGCCAACGGCGGGTGTGCAGTTGACGGAGGGGCCGCTTGCTGCAGAGGTGCCGACCGACGTACACCCGGGTGCATTAAGCTCCCGTGCCGGCGTCGGAGATACCAATGCCGCCTCCGCCGGAGACACCAATGGCCCCGCCATCGCGTTCTGCGAGTTGCTGGCCGTGAAGCTAGGAATCGGGGGCGGCCCCTGTTGGCCGCCCGCAATCCACGCACTAATCCCCTGGATCAAGGTAGGCACAATGGCGGTGATCGTCGCTCCGAGTTGTTGTTGCACTTGCTCTTGGACAATCTCCGGAATCCGCGCCACCTGTGCCCTGAGTTCTTGAACCTTGCGCGCCCGGCTTTCTGAGCTGGTCTTTTTCTCCTTTCGCCCACCAGTGTTATAGTATGACGACCATTTTGTCGACAAGCCTTTGCCGGCCACACAACCAGCTGACGTCGGCTTACTGAGCTTATCCTTGTTCTTCATTACATTCAACGCCCTATTTAGAGTGGTGTCCCAAGGGTTGCTCTTTGTCGACCCCGCGCTACTGCTTTCAGTCACCTGCGGAAGGAATGTGAACCATTTAGAAATTTGGCTTCATTAATTAGAATGCAACCATATGGAGCTAATTACGCGGGGGTGTATTCCTTACCAGAACAAGCTCAAGCGCCCTGGTCTTCGGATCCGTTGTAAGCTCCTTTGTTTTCGGGTCCTTCTTGTACCGGGCCCTGACAAAGTTCCTGGTCTGCTTGTCACCGTATTTATCAAAGAGGGGCGGTAGTCCTTGCTCGGCATGGTCCGCCTCCTCCTTGTCCCATATAGGCTCCGCCACTCTGTAACCGCCGGGACCGAGTGTGTGTTCCCCTAAGTTCAGCTCCCGCATTTCTTTCCCCCACTTACTTGATTCGGAGCTTGCGGTGCTCGAGCAATTGATCTTGAAGTCGTTGTAGTCATCTTCGGTGATCGAAGGATTTTTCTCCTTGATCTTCTCATAACTCTCACCTTTCTCGATCATTCTCTTCACATTGCTTTTCCAAGTAGAGAGGGCCGTGCTCATCTTCGTGAGGGCAGCATTGTTCACTTTATTCCCTTTGAGGCTTGTGTTTTCAAATTTAGCAGGGAACTTGTATCGTTCGTGCAGCTTCATGAAGAGGAGGTTGCGCAAATTCCCTCGGTCAGGATGCCTGAGGTTCTCGGTGTTGATCGAGACGGTGCTCCGGAGAATGCACCCGAGCTGAAGCGAGTACCCCTTGACTATTCGTTCGGGCGCCGTTGGATTCCCGTTGGAGTCCACTTCAGTAACTTCCTCCTTGAGGGTGCGGAGCACGGTCGGGCGCCGGTCCTTCCGTTGCCTCTTCGGTTGGCTGCCATCTGTGTGTGCGCCGCCATCATCAGTGGTGGCATCCTCGGCGGCACCATCAGTGGTGGCGTCAGTGGGGTCATCCTCGGCAGTACCATCAGTGGTCTCAGGATCGGTGGGGAAGGCGGCGTCCTCATAAAAGTGAGGTTGTTCCTCCATCTCCTGGGACAGCTCCCAGAATTTCTTGCCGCCCGAACCCCCGGCATCATCGTTGTTGGCCATGTTTCTCTATAAATAGGAACAAAGTTTGGTCAAAAAGTTGGTTATTGTCAAGGAACAAGATCATGGTCTCATCATTTAGGGTTTGTCTACACCGAGGCATCCTAAAAGCTAAGCTTTTATCATTGAGGGTTTTTCGACACCGAGGCACCCTAAAAGCCTAAGCTTTCATCATTTCGGTTTTTATCGACACCGAGGCACCCTAAGAGCCATGCATTAGTCACAAGTACGCCGGGGCACTTGATCCTACTTAATTAACTACTAAGATACCCCGGCCCATGCATTAGTCACAAGTACCCCATATGTCCTATTTTTAGCAAAGTCATGCTAAAATTCACAGAAAATTTCAGCATGACCTTTGCTGAAAATAGGACATATGGAGTACCCGAATTTGCCGGAACGGAAGTTAATCGACATTCCAGCAAACTCAAGGGACTCTCGGTGGACAAGGCAAAAAAGGACATGATGGTCGGAGACATGACCTTTGCCTAACAGTTCTGAACTCCTGCCAAAACTGAACACAACATATATATATACCAAGCATCTTGCCAGCTAGTAGACCAGCTAGTAGACCATCATTTGTCAGGCCAAATTGAGGCCAAACAGAAAACCAATTTGGGCATGCCACAAAGTCCATGACCCAGAACAGGAGACATACCAAGCACTAAATGAGGACAGAAACAGAAAATAGTTAAACTGTTAGGCATTATGTGTCACAGGTACTGCTACAGTTTTAAATAAGAAGATAAAAAAGAAAGCTGATGTACAAAACCTCAAAACAATGCAAAGTGCTGTGGGCTAAAAAACAATTACAGTAGACTAAAAAATAGGAATCATTATCTTCTATATGAAGTTGAACTAGGCAGACTGAACTGATTGTGATTTTCAAGTTCCAAAGTACCATCAAAACCATTGGTTTACGTATCAAGGTTCAGTATGGACTTTTTACTTATGAAATGATTCCCCACCCCTAGCAAACAACTATCTTCAGACAACCTTCTAGCATCTGTCCATAAACCCAACAGGCACAATGTTGTGCCTGTTAACCACGTACTGATTTAATCCAACAGCAGTTCATACTATTTCCTAGTCTTAACTCCTAACTGAAAGTCTGAAACAGATTATCAAAAGTTCAGAACAATTACAGTAGGCTAGAAAATAGGAACCTATGTGAAGCTGAACTAGGCAGACTGAACTGATTTGGGTTTTCAAATTCCAAAGTCTTCCACTAGCAGCATATCGTATTAAAGCACAGTAGCATCAAAACGAATAGTTCCCATATCAAGGTTTAGTGTGGATTTTAAATCTGTCCATAATAGCATCAAAGAACTGATTTGATTCAACAACTTTTACTGAAAGTCTGAAACACATTAGGAAATGTTTCAGACCACATAAACTGTTTTTCAGACTAGTAGTTTCGAATACCCAAACTTTTACTAAATTTGGAATTTGGAGGTCACCGACCTCTTCATCCCTTTTACTATCAAAAAACTACTAATAGCACAAGTGACATGAAAATTCAGGAGTACGAGATCACAAAGGCCATGTCATGCTTGGCAATATTTGTTTACTGAAACTAAATGAACATTTTACTGGTAGTGTACTGATAGTGTAATCTAGCTATTGTACTGATAGTTCTGTTTCTTTGAACATTTTACTGTCAATAAAAATGATGTACTGCTGCTTTCAGTTAATTAAAATTAGCTAAAACCTTTTACTGTCAAATAGTGCTAATGTTTACTCTATGAAATAAACTACTCCTCCTCTCTTCTCTTCTTCAGTTAATTAGGAATATATTTAGAGGTAACTAACTGAAACTATTTATCATGTTGACAACAGTAGCATGTGGACGTATCATGGTGATTTCATATCAAAATAGAGGAGTACTCCTGTTCATTTGGAGAACTCATACAACAATTGTTATGCATCAAACTTGGGATCAACAGCAGCAAGAATCAAGCCCAATACAGAGAGGAGAGGAGTAGCAGAAGTGGACAGCGCAGCGCTGACCTCGAGCTCTTGATTGGAGTGGGGGGAGGCGGCCGACGAGGGATCTGTGGCTCCGGCGACGGTGGTGTGGACAGGGCGGCGTTCGGGCGGCGGGGCAGCGTCGAGGCGGG
>NC_057812.1:6269538-6274518 GCF_018294505.1 Triticum aestivum | reverse complement strand
AATTTTTTTAAAAATATCATCAAACAGTAATGCAAGTGGAGCGGGGGAGGGTGCGCGGGGTGCGGGGGGTCGGCGGCGGCCGTTGAGTAGGGGAGGGGTGCGGGGGGTCGGCGGCGGTGGTTGAGTAGGGGAATCGAGGGTGCGGGGGGTCGGCGGCGGCGGCCGGTGGACCGGGGGGTGCTCGGCGGCGAGGGGGACCGGATTTGGCGAGGTGGGATAGCGGTCGAGATGGAGGGGGATCGAAATCGAGTGTCCATGAAATTTAAAAATATTCATGATAGTTCAAAAAGTGCCCATGAAATACAATCGAGAAATGAAGGCTACGATTTAAATACAATCGATCTTAGCTAGCTATCTGTTCACAATCTTCTTGCCCTTCTTTTTCGCAAATGGAGTTCTTCTGTGGAACGGACGTCCTTTAGGTAGGGTGGTCCTGCTTCTTCTTGTGGTGTATGCTGCTACTTCATCATCCTCGTCATGTTCGATCCTCGGGTCGCCGTACTTGTCGAAGTCTTGCTCATTGGCTACTCCATCCATTCCGATGATCTTCCTTTTGCCTCTCCTCACGACAACACGACTGGGCTTTGACGGGTCGGTAATGAAGAAGCATTGGTCCTCTTGGGAAGCCAGTACCCATGGCTCATTTTTCGCGGTGATGTTTGCGCCCGCGGTTTTGGATTTGGCTTCGAGTATAACCATGGTGGTGAAATACTGGTCTTCTTTTAGGACGCTCTTGGCCCATCTGACACGGAACATCGGAAGCTTCTCTCCAGCGTAGCTCAGCTCCCAGATCTCCTCGATCCTTCCGTAGTATCTGTCTTTGTCATTACCGGTGTAGGATTCCATCGTTACCCCGGAGTTCTGTTAACCATCACTCTTCATGTCCTTGGCCTGGTGTAGAATGTGTAGCCATTGATATCGTACGCCTCATAGGTCATCAGGTTGTGCTCGGCACCCTGTGACAAGGCGAATATGAGTTGTTCTTCCGCGGAAGAATCCTCATGTAAAGGGTACGGCAGAAGCTTCTGCTTGAACCAACGCGTGAAACATGAGTTGTGCTCTTTGAGTATATCTCCGTCCGTCCTCTGTTGGCCTCGTTCATTGTACGTCTTCCTAATAAAGGTTTTGTGCTGTACCACCCAAGGATCGACCACGTCTATGTGTTGTAGCGCGACTAGGTTTGCTCTTTCAAAGTCGGCGAGTCGACCCTCGAAGTCGACATGCATTTCGCGACGACCCTCACGGTGACCCCATCCAGCGAGCCTGCCGAGGTGCCTGTTGACGGGCAGACCAACGGGGTTCTCGATGCCTAGATAATTCGTGCAGTAGGAGATGCACTCTTCGGTCAGAAAGCCCCTGGCTATGCTTCCCTCTGGACATGACATGTTGCGAACGTATCCTTTGATGACACCATTCATCCTTTCGAACGGCATCATGCTGTGCAGGAATGTCGGCCCGAGTTGGATGATATCGTCCACGATATGGACGAGCAGATGCACCATAACGTCGAAGAATGCGGGCGGGAAGTACATCTCAAGCTCGCATAGTATCACCACGATCTCTTCCTGTAGCCTTCTGAGTTGCCTCACGCCAACAGACTTCCGAGAGATGACGTCGAAAAAGTTGCATAGGCCAAATAGGGTTTCACGGACGTGCGCGTCCATGATCCCACGGATTGCAACTGGAAGTATCTGCGTCATCAGCACGTGACAGTCGTGAGACTTCATCCCGCTGAACTTCAGCTTCGCTGGGTCTAGGTATCTGCTTATCTTCCCCGCGTAACTGTAAGGAAGTTTTACTCCTACGAGGCAGGTGAAAAACTGCTCGATCTCCTCCTGACTTAGAGTGAAGCACGCGGGAGGGTAGTCATTTCCGGTCTTCTTGGCCTTCTTGCCTTTGCGACGACTTTCCGTGTCCTGCTTCGCCTCATCATCATCATCATCATGATCATCATATATAGCGTGAAGCTCCTGCCTGATGCCCATTGATTTCAAGTCTGCCCTTGCTTTCGGCCCATCTTTGGTCCTCTCTGGCATGTTGAGCATGGTACCAAGCAGACTCTCGCACACGTTCTTCGTGTTATGCATGACATCAAGGCTGTGAGGCACACGGTGGATCTTCCAGTACGGCAAGTCCCAGAAAACAGACCTCGTTTTCCATACCTTCAGCAGCGGCTCTGGCGCCTTTCGCTTCTTTCCCGGCTCTGGCGCCTTTTGCTTCTTTCCCGGCAGTGGGCAGTCTTTCCAATTTTTCAAGAGCTCGTCTATTTCCTCGCCGCTCCTCGTACGCAGGCGTCCTCGGGGTTCGGTTTCACCATCGAACAGATCCTTGCGTTTTCTCCACGGGTCATTGTCATGAAGCCACCTTCGATGTCCCATGAACACAGTTTTCAAAGACCCGGGATCTCTATCTAGCTGGCGATACGTTGTGTCATCCATGCACCTGACGCATCCAGAAAATCCGTGGACCACCTGCCCCGCGACATATCCGTAACCGAGATAGTCGTGCAACGTCGTGAGCAGCGCGGCTCTCATAGGGAAATATTCTTTTTCTGCGGCGTCCCACGTATTGGCTGGCGTTTTCCACAGCGTGTCAAGCTCCTTTTTCAGCAGCCCTAGATACAGATTGATGTCGTTCCCTGGTTGTTTCGGTCCTTCAATTAGCATACTCATGTGAATGTACTTCCTCTTCATGCACAACCAGGGGGGAAGGTTGTACATCCACACAAACACAGGACAGGTGCTATGTGTGCTTCTCTGGCTGCCAAACGGATTGACTCCATCGGTGCTCGCGCCCAGCACGATGTTCCTTGGATCGTTCCCAAATTCTGGGTCTTCAAAGTTCAACGCTTGCCACTGGCTCGCATCCTTAGGGTGACTCAACATCTTGTCTTTTTTATCTATCTCCGGATCATTTGCGTCATCTTCTCGCTTCTTCTCCTCCCTATCCGCGTGCCAACGCAGGAGCTTTGCTACCTTAGGGTCCGCGAAATACCGCTGCAGACGAGGAGTGATCGGAAAGTACCACACCACTTTTCGAGGAGCTTTCTTCCTCTTCTTGTATCGAGTGACGCCGCACACCGGACATATGGTAGACTCCGCGTGCTCGTCCCAATAAATGATGCAATTGTTCATGCACACATGGTATTTCACGTGCGGTAAATCCAGAGGACACATGATTTTCTTCGCCTCCTCCAAACTGGTCGGGCACTTGTTCCCCTCGGGAAGACGTTCGTGCCAGAATGACATGTTCTCGTCGAAGCATGCGTCGGTCATTTTGTGTTCTACCTTCATCTCCAGAGCCATGAGCGTTACTTTCAAGCGGGTATCCTCGGGCCTGCATCCTTCATACAATGGAGTAACCGCGTCCAACTCAAGTTGATCCATCTTGGCTTTCTCTCGGGCGGCAGCTCTTGCGTTATCCGTCTGCTTGAGAAGCAGCTCTTGAATATGAGGGTCCTGCACCCAGCCTATCGATGGTCCAGCGTCGTCTGCTCCGCCGGCATCACCATCTTCATGATCATGCCCGTCGACTGCTCCGGCATCTTCCTCATCATCATGTCCTGCATCTTCTACATGATGACTGTGTACAACATCACCGTCGTGATCATCTCCTGGGGATTCTTCGTCTTCTCGCCCGCCCGAGCCGCGGTGGTTGTCTTGCTACCCTTCCTCATTTCTTGCCCGGCCCCCGTGGACGACTTCGCAGTCATCTTCATCACCTTGCCACTGATAGCCATCCATGAAACCACGCAAGAGCAGGTGGTCCCGCACCTGCCCGGATTCCGGGTCCGCAATAAGGCTCTTCAGCTTGCATCTTCGACACGGACATCTTATCTCCGTCTCGTTCTTTTGAAGCATCTCGGCCTTCGCGGACCTCAAAAACCTATTCAGGATGTCTTCGGTCATCATGCGGACCATGGTCGCCTGCGGGGTAGAGCAAAACGATATTTTAGAACCAAGAAAAAATTTGGCATGACTTTCCCTAAAAATAGGACCAAAAAGAATGCTTAATGCTAAAATTCTCGCCGAAACGGAAATGAATCAACATTCCGGCAAAATATTGGCAACTATCGAATTTCAAATACAGGTACACCTCCAAATACAAACACATATGCAACACCACAAACATATGCAACACCACGAACATACATAGATCTAGCTAGGCCATAAAAAGTGCATGTGCACATTGTTGTAGGGAGAACAACATAAATATAGCTTCCCCCCTTACTTACCTATCAAAACAAGGTAATTTAACCACTTAAATTGAATGAATCTATGGTGGAAATGAGGTGAAAAAGAGGAGGCACCCGAGACGAGGAGGAGGTGGAGAGAATGAAGTGGGGAGAAAGTGAGTGTGGGTAGGAGAGGCTGTCCGAAATATCTTGTTGCTGCCCACTTACTAATGGCGCACCAACTCTAAATGCGTCATTAGTAATCCAGGTTACTAATGGCGCACCTCCTGGTGGTGCGCCATTAGTAGTTTTGCAAAAAAAATACTAATGGCGCACTGTCCCACAGTGCGCCATTACTAGTTTAAACTAGTAATGGCGCACGGTGGAACAGTGCGCCATTAGTAGTTTTGCAAAAAAGGGAATAAAAATATAATAAAAAAACAACATTAGTGGCGCACTTTCCGGCAGGTGCGCCATTACTAGTTACAACTAGTAATGGCGCACTGTGTCTGGATGCGCCATTAGTATGTTTGGACAGGCGCACTAGTTAAATTTTTTTTGATACTAATGGCACACCCGGGGCCAGGTGCGCCATTAGTAGCTTCAACTCTAATGGCTTATCAGAAGGTGGTGTGCCATTAGTATATACTAATGGCGCACCGCTTGTCTGGTGCGCCATTAGTGTCAATCCCATCTATAGCCCTTTTTCTAGTAGTGTCAACTAGCGAGGTGGGACTAAACTTTTGACGGCGGGTAGCGCAAGGCCTTTGGTCCCGGTTGGTGGCACCAACCGGGACTAAAGGTGG
>NC_057812.1:6267915-6269074 GCF_018294505.1 Triticum aestivum | reverse complement strand
AGGGGACCAAAGGTGACCAAAGGTCTCTGTTTCCCGCCCTATGGGCTGCCGAAAACTGACCTTTGGTCCCGGTTGGTTGCACCAACCGGGACTAAAGGGGGGCATTGGTCTCGGTTGGTGTCACGAAACGGAACCAATACTCTGTGTATATAAGCAGGACTTAGGAATTTTTCAGTTTCATCGACCATTTGCCCCCGACAACGCCGAGCTCATCGACGCCGCCAGGCTGCCCGTGCTCGCCGTCGCCCCACACCCTTGCCTCGACGGGTCGCCGGCTGGTCCTCGTCGCCGTCGCCCTGCCCCCACGCGCCGCCCCGCCTCAAGCTCCCGTGCTCTGAGGCGCGCCCCGCCCCAGCTCCCCGAGCCCCTGCCCCGTGCTCGCCGTTGCCGCCCGCTCCTCGTCGCCGTCGCCCCGCACCCTTGCCCCGATGGGTCGCCGCTCGGTCCTCGTCGTCGTCGCCCTGCCACCACGCGCCGCCCCGCCTCGAGCTCCCCTGCTCTAACGCGCGCCGCCCCGGCGCCCCGAGCTCGAGCCCCGTCCCGCCCCCGCGCGCCGGCGCCCTCACCGCCCCCGCCGTCGCCATCGTCATCGCTAGCCGCCCCCGCTGTGAGCCGCCTTGCCGCCCCGGCTCTTTTTTTTATTAGTTTAATTTTTTTGTTCATATATATAATGTATATGTGTATGTATGTGGCTATATGTGTGTAGATGTTCAAAATGTATAAAAATATTGTTCGGAGCATGTTTTTGTTCATATATGTATTTTTTTGTTCATATGTGTATTAATGTTTTTTCCATATATGTAATTTTTCTGGTTGTAAAAGAGTTAGGAAAATTTAGAATATGTTAAATATATATGTCAAAAATGTTTTTTTGTTCATAGAAAGTTTTTTGTTCATATATAGAAAGTTTTTATATATGACTATGGATATATATTCGATATATATGAGAAACGATGATCCATGGAAAAGTTTTATATATGCAAAAGTTACATTTTTAGAAAAGTTTTATATATCTAGCTAGGAAGGGAAGAAGAAGAAAAAGAAGGATAGGAAAGAAGAAAATAAGAAGAGGAAGAAAGAAGAAGAGGAGAGGAAGAAGGGGAGAAATAAATAAGAAGAGGAAAAAAGAAGAAAACGAAGAGGAGAAGAAGAAAGGAAT
>NC_057812.1:6217660-6267709 GCF_018294505.1 Triticum aestivum | reverse complement strand
CATTGTCGATATACCCCGTGTCCCGATAACTTCAACACGAGGGGGGGGGGGTTCGACCTACCCCCTCACCGATAACATTATTTTCCCATGTATGTATGTCGTCCTTGTCGATATAACAACCTCCCGGATAACTTCGACGGTGATAACTTAGACCACGGGAGCACCCCCCGGCCCACTCGCTCGACCAAAACTCTCGAGGACACCCAAACACTAGACGAAAACGATGCCGGTCTCCTACCCCCTCCCGCCGCGCCCCTACCCTTGAAGTGTTGCCGAGGCCACCCCAAACCCGGAATAAGCTAGGTCTACGTTTGCCACTAATATATCCACATGCTGTCATGTTTGTGTAATAATTGCCATGTTGTAATATTTGCAGAAACAATGGAGCACGGACGAGACAAGGAAGCAGAAGAGGTGTTCGGGGACATAATCTTAGCCGGAGGTGATGTCTTGTCGTATCTTAACGATAATGATGGTCTGGAAGAACAGGGTGAAGAAGCAGGCTACGATGATCGAATAATGGAGGAGGAAAGACATGATTATGATGACTCCGGTGACCCAATGCTGGTGCAAGAAGGAGCCCGTGGTGAGGGCTCCGGTGACCGAACAGAGTCCGGCCAGGTAAATATATTAGTTAATCCTGTGCTGACTAGCTAATTGATGCATTCGTTGTTTTGGTATGTACACGTATTAATTAAATCTCCTCTTTTATTCTTTTTTCTAGCCCTCCGGATCGAGCACAACTTCGGTAAAGAGACGAGGCCCGAAGAAAAAGTTGTGCTCAGATGAAAGGTTTGAGATCACAGCAATCGCGCGCGACGGCCAACCGATTGAACCCATCCAGACAAAGGAAGCATTTGCTGCTCAGTGCGGGGTTCTTGTTAGGGACAAAATCCCGATCAGCATCCACCAACGGTATAAGCCTAAGAATGAAGACCCTGAGGTGTCTTATGTCAATGATATGCAGAAAGATGATCTTTGGACTGAGCTGAAGGCAAATTTCACCCTACCGCCAGAGAAGGATCCAGAGAAGCCAGTTAAAGAGCAATTAATCAAGTCTCATGCTCTTAAGAAGATGGAAGACCTATTCAGGAGGTGGAAGAATGGGCTGAAAAGGTTTGTCGACAAAGAAGAGACACCAGAATTCATCGGCAAATATGAGAAGATCAGAGATCACTGGCCCGCATTTGTGGCCCACAAGACATCTGAAAAGAGTAAGAAGATGTCGGCGACAAACAAGCAAAATGCTGCGAAGAAGAAGCTTCACCATCGCACAGGGTCAGGTGGCTACTTCAAAGCCCGGCCTAAGTGGGCCAAGGCTGAGAATGATCTGCTTGATAAAGGGATCGAACCAGATACAATGAACTGGCCAGACCGTTGCCGGACTTGGTTCTTCGTGGCTGGCGGAACCTTGGACCCTGTATCAGGGAAGTGCGTTTGGACGGACGAGCAAATGAAAATACCAGTCAAGAGGCTTTAGCACTATATCGATGCAGCATAGCAAGGGACATTCGTTCCAGACAGAGAGAACGACGAGCTCACAATGGCCCTCGGGAATCCTGAGCACCCTGGACGGACACGAGGCACGCCAGGCTCTGTTCCATGGAAGGCTGGTTTTCTAGACGCAGGCGGTTACAAATGCCAAGAGAGGAGGAAAAAAGTGGACCAGACCCAAATTTAGACGCTGCACGAAAGGGTTCAAGCGCTAGAGGAACGAGAAGTAGCTCGCAGCAAGCGACCTGCCGAAACTACCCCCGAAGCTACCCCGCCATCTCAGCGGAGAAGCAGCATGGCTTCCACTGAGCTGCTTCAGCCGGAGCATGTCCTGACGGCCCCTGCTAGCTACCCTGTGGATGCTATCATGGAGTCTCAACATTTCCACCTTATGACGCAATGCCAGAACTTCAAAGTCAAGGCAGCTGTCGGCTCTGTTCGACCTCCTGAACCCGGCACAACTTTTCACTGTCGTCCGATTCCAGAAGGATATGCTAGGGTGACGGTGGACGAAATAACGGATTGATTTGAGGACCTCCAGCTTGACCACCCTACCGGTGAAGGGGAGACTCGGCTGGGTTCTGCTCTGAAGACTCCATGCCTATGGCGGAAGGAGCTCATCAACCTTCTGAACTAGACGCCTCCGCCTCCTCCTCCTCCTCCTCTGGTGATTAAGGGCACTCCGCCTCCTCCTCCGACGAGTGATCAGGGCATTCAGCCTCCTTCTCCGGCTCGTGGCGGCACTCCGCCTCCTTCTCCGCCTGCGCCGGCGCGCCCGAGCAGCCAGCCTTGTCCTTCTCCGCCTCGTCAGTAAGGGCGGAAGAGACCCGCCGCCGCTCTGGCTGCTCCGGCGCATCGTAGTCCTTCTCCTCCGCCTCGTAAACAAGGAAAGAAGACAGCCGCAGCTGCTCCGTCTGCTCTACCGGCGTCTAGCAGCACAGCCAGAGGCAGGAGGCAATACAGATTCGGTCATTCTCTGAAGACTCCAGAGAAGTTACCATACAAGAGGACCCCGGAGGAGAACACGAAGATCGCGCGATCCGAAGTGACGAACTTCTTTCAAGGGGTGAAAGCAAAGAAACATCCACCTCCGGAGGAGAAGGTAGATCCAGTGAAAGCGAAGCGCACTCTGGCTGCCCTGACAAAATCACCAAAGTCTCCGCCGAAAGGCAACTATGAGCGCATTATTGCAAAGACATTTGTCGAAGCAGAGCTAGGAAAGTACTGTCCAGCTCGGGAAGTACTGTCAGTGATCAAAGGATAAAAGAACGACGAGCTGCGAAAAAAAATTGCCCAGCTCGGCGAACAAGCGAACCAATCATGACCCCTGCTCAAGGTGTCTAGCGACATCGTCGCTAATGATCCGAGGATGGTTCCAGGTTATAGCAATCTTGGAGATTACCTGCCCGACGATGTACATTATGATTTCTTGGAGGTGGAGGTACACAGATACGAGTACGGGAAGCCTCTCGTCAAAGATAAAAGATCTCTAACAACGATGATGCGAACATTCCATGATTAGTACATGAAAACCTGCAGAGAGTCTGGGGGAGGAATACTTTGACGCTGAGAGTTAGAGAGGAGCATGACCTCGTCAGAATTGAACTGTTGAATGTTCCATTTGAGGAGTTCTTCTAGTTTTTCAATCAAAAGGCCCCCGATAAAGCAACGGTCACTTGCTACTATATGTAAGTAGTACTACTTCTGTCATTAAGTCTCTCTATATAGGTCAGCTCTTTCATTGCATGTATTTATAATTATCCTCACTATATTATGCAGATTGAAGATTGCCGAATTGAAGAAAAGACAAGTCGGTGATATTGGGTTCATGAACACAAATCTCATAGATGCAACTGAGGTTAAATATCATGCCAAAGATACCGAGGCCAACTTGCTACGATCGTTGGTAATAAATGAAAACAAAGATATAATACTCTTTCCTTACAACTTCAAGTGAGTGTTACTGTCTTGTGCATATTCGGTTTCCCTTATATATTAGTCCAGGTTATAGTAATGTAATTGATGAGTTATGCATGCGTGCGCAGGTTCCACTATATTCTCCTAGAGATTAAGCTTGAGTAGGGACTAGTAACCGTCTTAGACTCGAGATGAAAAGATCCCCAGGAGTATGCGGACATGACTCAAATGCTCGAGAAGTAAGTTAAATCGATCATTATCCACCATATCAGCAACTTTGTTCATTTTCTGATATCAAGTAATTGTTTTCTTTGTCTGGCAGGGTTTGGAGAAAATTCACCAAAAAAGCTCCGGGACTGCCGAAGAAGCTGCAATTTAGACACCCGAAAGTAAGCACTATAGTAGCATGTTCCGCGCATCTCCTAGTGATTCAAGCGCTAGTTTCATCAATACCATTTCGCATGCTTGCTTATCAGTTTGATTGACCTCTATTTCTTGTAAAGTTGTTGTGGCAGGAACAAGGGAATGATTTCTGTGGATACTACGTTTGCGAGTCCATCCACCACACGACCTGTGAACGGGGGTACTCTGACGAACAATATGAAGTGCGTAAGCAATAATATTCACAATTTTATTTTATTACCATCATTTGTGTTGAGTTTCATTTATTCATATATATATATATATATAATTGACCCCCTTGTTCAAATTAGATCTTTCGGATGCGGAATGAACTCCTACCACCAGATCGTATGCGAGCAATTCAAGAGGAATTTGCGGCATTCTTCCTTGACCACGTGATTGCTGAAGACGGAGAATACTATGTGGACCCTGTGTTCATATATAATTAGGAGATTATATTGTAAGAGATAATTATTGTATATATTTAGCCGGTAGTGTCGGATAGATATACGAGAACTTGTTGTTCGACCAATCTCTCGGACAAGGAGAGGTGGTCGATATCACTTCTCTCTGTATGCATATGTTCATGACGATCTTCTGTTTCCTTCATTTGCTTACTAGCTAGCGTGTCTAGTCCTCTCTATACGTATTTATAGCGTCGACCAAGCACGGACATAAGAGAGGACACTTCCCTCTATTAATTAGCTAGCTAACACAATATATGAAACACCTAAATTAAACCCCCAAAACCCCCAACCCCCCCCCCTTTAAAAAAACAAAAACCCCAGCCCCTGAAATACTGACGCGTGGATGCCTATTGGTCCCGGTTGGTGCTACCAACCGGGACCAAAGGCCCTCCTACCTGGGCTCGGCGCACCGGCCACGTGGAGGCCCATCTGTCCCGGTTCGTGTAAGAACCGGCACTAAAGGGCTAGGGCATTAGTAACGACCCTTTAGTCTCGGTTCAAAAACCGGGACAAAAGGCCCTTACCAACTGGGACAGATGACCCTTTTTCTACTAGTGATGGCTACAGTCCCGCGTCAGGCGGGTTGGTGGCCGCTTGGTTAGCGCACTCTGTAGCCACACTCTGTCTCGTCGGAGTAGGTGAGTGCGGACTCCGAGGGGAGGGGAGGGCCGGCTGCTGGAAGCCGGCCCGGCCCCGAAGCCGACTTCCAGGAATGCACCGTCTTCTGGGAGCCCGCAGACAGGTAGGCCCCGCCGCCTGCGGGCCATACTGGTTATCCTTTGCAGTAGCATGGCCCTTGCTGACGAGGGCCATGTCATGAGTCGCATGGCTACAGTTCACCGTCTGGTAGGTAGGTGGCCGCTTGGTCAACTCATACTGTATCCACACTCCTCCGGGATTCAGGGGAGCAGGTGGCCCTATAGCCTCACCCCGTCTTGTCGTAGTGGTTGGGTGCGGACTCTGAGGGGAGGAGGGGTCGTCTGCTAGGAGCCGACCTCCCCCAAGGCCGCCTTCTAAGAATGCTCCGTCTTTTGGGAGCCGGTCGCTTGGTCCTAGCCGGTCCAAGCCGTCGGCCGCTTGTCCGGAAGGTGTTAGGGGCTTTGCTAGCCCCAGTGTCTTGAAATGTCGTTAGGTTCGGATCAGGCTACCCGGGGTCTATGCCCCCGATAGTAGTCCCCGTAGCTGGTGAGGCGCCACGGCTCAAAGCTGGAGTGCCTCAGCAGTTTTCCCCTCTGAGAGATCTAGTGCCTTTGCTTTGTCTGGCTTGAAGAAGCCGCCTGCCAGGAGCCGGCCGAGGCAGAGCCGGCCGCCTGGTGGATTTGAATCGCTGTGGAGGGCGCTGGGCTAACGCCGTCAGGTGACGCGCTTGGCACCGGTTGCACGCTTGCCACGCGTCGCCAACAGGCCAGGCCGGCCTGCCAGCCCACGCATGCGACAGGACGTCGCTATAGGCCCGGGGCCACCACTACAGAGCCTCGGCGCGCGCGTGAATCCGCTGTGGTCGAGGTGGGCGGTTGCCCTTCCTGGGCAAAGTAATGGCGCGCGGGACTTGCAGGGTCTTGCGGGGCGTGGGCGCAGTTAATCCCCACGCCCCCCACTAGGCGTCGCCTTGGCTCCGCCGTTGCCGCCATATAAATAGGGGAGGAGGGGGTGGCCAGAGGCACACGCGCCCCCTCCATCCGATGACAATTTAAAAGTGAGCAACCACCTAATAAACAAAACTCAGAAAAAATAATGAAAACCAAACAAAAAAATTCAAAATATTTTTACTTTTAGTACAGAAATGCATAGTGGTTAGCCTGTCTGTTGGTACTTGGTAGTATAGTACTTCATCCAGAAATACTTATCAAAGAAATGGATGGATCTAAATGTATTTTAATTCTAGATACATTTATTTTTATCTATTTCTTCAATATGTATTTTCAAACTGAGGGAGTACTCAAGGAAGATTCATGTTTGAATCCATTGCACAAATTTCCGTCCTTTTTCCATAAACGCAAAACCTCCACCAAACTTTGCTTGAGACTTTTCTTTTTTGCGGGAAACTTCGCTTAAGATTGACAGTTGTAAAATTCACCGCGTCACATGGAAAAGATCAAAAGACAGGCAGCCTCATTTTAGCGGAGAGTGTAAAAAAAAGGAATACGGTACGTGCTTATCTGAGGAGTCACGTGATCGTACTTCTGTATACAGTTTTACAAATGTGCAGGTTGGACCATCTACAGCCCGGCGCCCTAAAGCTGCCTCAAATATCGGACGGATGGTCCGGTCACGGACTGGTCACAAAAAATGCGATACATACGGACGCATTGAACAGACCTGAAATGTCAAGGTTGACCGTCACCCATATCCAGGCAGAATATGAGACGTATATGGAGCGTTCGGGCGTGTCTGCCACGTCGGACCCGGCAACTTTACCCCACATCAAAATACATCAAATCCATCCCCATGACCTACCGGACCCATTTGCTCTCTCCTTTCATCTTCCTCCTTCGTGACATTCGTCTCATAGCTCCGCCTCCGCGCGTGCTCCGTAGCCGTTCCGAGCCTCTGCGCCGCCAGCACCGGCACAACAGTCCCCTCTCCCGTCCACGCGGTCGGGGATGTCCTCGCCGGCCCGGACGCCACCGCAGTACGTCTGTGTACTATCTTTGTTGTCTGTGTTATCTTCCTTTTTCTGCACTATCATCATTTCAGCAATTTCATCCTTGCACAATTACCATCAGTCCCGTAAAAAAAAGTAATGAACTATGAATAATTAACCACACACAACCAATAAGCCACAAATCTTGTTGTCTGTCTTTACCTTTTTTTAATTTTCAATTGGAAATTTTTCCCCACCAAAAAGCAGCAAATTTTGAATTTTCAATGGCTGCTTTTTTTTTCTCTATGTTCCGTTACTATTTCAAAAGGCACATGAATTGTTCTAATTTGTTATTCTTTGCAGTTTGTTGTCAATATGTGGCTGTCAAACTAATTATCATCAGAAATTGAACTACGAATAGTTGACCACACACAACCAAAAACAACAAATCTAGTTCTCTTTTTTCGATAAAGTGTGGATTTTATTAGCCTCTCGGACTCCGCCTTGCGCCCTATGTGTTCGACACATTGTCCGACCTGGTTTTTTGTGATGTTTTTAGAGAAAGCGATGAATTCCGATGATTCGTCGAAGGAGGAGTATGGACCGTCGGAGCTTGATCAAATGATTTTAAGATGAGTTCTTTGATTCCTCCGATTCCGACGAAGAAGTAGACATGATCATGTTCATGAGCTTGCAAGATGCAATGGACCGGCATGTGGCGCATATTCTCACCTTCAAGGGCTCAATCGGGATAGGGTGTCCGGAGCACGACTACTGCAAAAGGACTACTTTGGTCCGAATACAACTTTTTTGGATGATCCATGGTTTCATCGCCGTTTTCGCATGCAGAAACCATTGTTTTTGCGCATTATGGAGGGAGTGGAGGCACACGAGGACTACTTCAAGCTCAAAAGGTATTGTTGCAGCCAACATTCTTTCTCTGCTAAGGTGAAGTGCATGACTGCTCTGAGGATGCTTGCACTTGGTACTGCTGCCGAAGCCGTTGGTGAGATGGTCAGGATGGGGGAGAGCACATGCCTAAAGACTACTGTGAAGTTTTCCCACGCCGTGGTGCAGTTTTTTGGAGCAGAGTATCTGAGAGAACAAAATGCGGAGGATGCAGACAAGTTGTTGGCTATTGGAGATGCCAAAGGGTTCTAAGGAATGCTTGAATCAATTGATTGCATGCATTGTCAATGAAAAAACTCCCACAAAGGTTTGTGGGGATTGTATGGTCACACCAAAGAGACCACCATCATACTAGAAGCGGTGGCATCACATGACTTATGGATTTGGCAAGCTTTCTTTGAAATATCGGGATCTCATAACGACATCAATGTGCTTCAACGATCTCTGGTGTTCAGGGTTTTTCTAATGGGTAATCACCACTGTGCAACTACACTGTCAACGACTGTGACTACAACATGGCATACTATCTTGCCGGCGACATCTTTCCTCAGTGGGCGGCGTTTGTAAAGACCATATCCGAACCACAGGGCAACAAACAAAGCCACTTGCAACAATGCAGGAAGCAGCTAGGAAGGATGTGGAGAGGGCATTCAGAGTGCTTCAAGCTCGTTGGGGAATTGTTCGTGGAGCTGCAATTATTTGGGAATCATGAACTTTGTGGTGGCTCATGACATGTTGTATTATTTGCACAATATGATTGTCGAGGATGAGGGTGATGGCATAGTCCAACCCAATGATTTTGAAGTACATGGAAAACATGTTCAAATCTCAGAAGATCAAGATGCAGCTCAACATATGAACTTTCTACAGATGCATTAGAATATTCGGGATCAGTAGGTGCACGAACAGGTTACTCAATGATCTTGTGGAGCATATGTGTACCCACAATAGAAACAAAGGCCTAATGTCTGAGTTGTGCACCTAAAATAAATTTTATGCAAGAGCAATGTATTTTCGGTACCAACATTTGTTATTTGCATGCGACATTGGCATGTATGATGGACGTGCATGGATTTGAGAGTCCGGACTTGAGATATGTGGATGCCTGGCAGAAGATTATTGTGAACGTTGTATGGGAAGCAAGAATTTTTCTATGCTCACCAAGATCAATCTAGGAGATGACCATCTACGATAGGAGAGATTTGATCTACATACTCTTGTAGACCGCTAAGCGGAAGCGTTAAGAAACACAGTTAATGTAGTCGAACGTCTTCGCGATCCAATCACGATCTGTCCCGCGAACTTCTTCGCGATCCAATCACGACCCGTCCCGCGAACGTCTTCGCGATCCAATCACGATATGTCCCGTGAACTCCCGATCCAAGTGTCGAACGGACGGCATCTCCGCGTTCAACACACGTACGGCTTGATGACGCCTTCACCTCCTTGATCCAGCGAGCGATGCTGAAGTAGTAGCTCGAGTCCTCCGGCAGCATGACGGCGTGATGGCGGTGGTGGTGGAGAAATCTCAGCAGAGCTTCGCTAGGCACTATGGAGAAGAAGATGGACTACGAGGGAGAAAAAGGGCAGCGCCATGGCGTGGGGATGTGCTCAAAAGGTGCGGCTGCCCTCTCTCTACCTCTCTATATATAGGGGGAAGGGAGGAGGAGGGGGCGCCCAAGATCCAATCTAGGAGTGGCGGCCAAGGCAGATGGGGCGCCCCCCTAGGGAAACCCTAGGGTGGCTTGCCCCCCAAGCTAGGTGGAGGGGACCCTAGATGGAGCGCCCCACCTCTCCTGGTTACGTGAGATGGGGTGAGAGGGGCGCTCAGCCCCTTAGTGGGCTGGTTTGCCCCCTCCCCTTGGCTCATGAGGCCCCCCAACACTAGCCGGGACCCCCCGAAACCCCTTTCGGTCATAGTGGTCATCACCCGATACCCTCGGAACAATTCCGGACTCCAATACCCTTCGTCCAATATATTGATCTTCATCTCCGGACCATTCCGGAGTTCCTCGTCAGGTTTGGGATCTCATCCGGCACTCCGAACAACCTTCGGTAGCCACCATAATGACTCAACTATACTTATACACTACTACGGAAAAGCCTAGCAGTAGCACGGGTTTTGGGTGTATCAGTAGCGCGGGCTCCCGCGCTACTGATACGGCACCACAGCTAACTTGTAGCAGTAGCGCGTGTATAATCCTCGCTACTGCTACTTCTGATAGTAGTAGCGTGGTTGACGCCCGCGCTACTACTACATAGCTGTAGCGCGGGTCAGGGCCCCGCGCTACTACTAACTAATTAGGAATTAAAAAAATAAATTCCATACATGGTTGCTGCTGCTGGGCGTGATCGTCCTCTCCAACCATGGTTGCTGCTGGTCTTGGAGGGGATGAAGTTGTCCATGGTGATGGTGGCTCCCCACCCAACTCATTCCCGCACCTCTCATCTCTACTACTGCTACAAAAGAAGAGAAAATTATTTGAATGAGGAAGAGAGAGATGGAGAGGACTAGGAGGAACCCACTGGTGGACGCCGAGGTTGGAGCCGACGCTCGAAACCTAGATGAAGTCTGGTGACCTGCTACTGCTTGTCGTAGGACCCTTGACCATGGTGCTCGCATGTCCTCAGGAGGCCTTGTCTCGGCAAGGAGGTGCAAGTGGCTGCATCCATGTTGGATCTGGCCGCCGCCATGGACGATGCTCTGCTGGTTTCCCTCTCCTTCCACTAGCGGAGAAGGAGGAAGGAGGGGTCGGTTAGCGGGCTGCGATGGGAGAGGAGGTCACCGAATTTGGGGAAGGCGCCGACGTGTGAGATTGGTGACGGCGGTGGGTGAGGATGGGAATCACAGGTGGGAGGAGAAGGGGAATGGGAGAATGTGGGAGAGAGAGGAGGGTGAGAGGAGGGATTCAGCCGAGGATATGGGGACTTCACCTACCTTTTACTTAGTATTAGCGAGGGGTATAAACCCGCGCTACTACTATCAACATAGTAGTAGGGCGGGTCCATACCCATTGCTACTACTATGGCATGTCCCGGGGGGCACGGTAGAGACTGCTTATAGTAGTAGCGAGGGGTAAAAACCCACGCTACGTACGACTATCAACTAAGTAGTAGCGAGGGGTGTTGACGCTCAAAAGTGGCACAGTTATAAAGCTGTGTTCGAAATACTGAGATTTTGTTTTCAGAACGCTATTCGGCTGATTGCGCCCCCAAGATGGCCCCATATGGAAAAATGATCTACGCGAATTGTCTTCGTCTCGTCGAAACAATTGATTTTGATATAAAAATTGTCTCAATCTGACTTCGTATGCAAAAGTTAGAGGCAATACTTGGCGGACCGGTCCTGAGTGAAACGCAAGGGACCAGAACCCACCTAGCTGATGTCTGATGAGTCGCGTTAATTATACGGCCTTTGCCCGCTGAATGAAGCTTGCCGGCCGAGTAAGAAGCTTGCCAGCGCAATGAAAAGCTTGCCGGCATGGAAAGCTTGCCGGCACGAAATGTTGCAGGCGTGGAAGCTTGCCGTTGTGAAAGCTTGCTGAGGTAAAACCTTGCTGGGGTAGAAACCTTGCCGGTGTGGAAACCTTGCCGGGGTTGAAACCTTGCCGGCCTGGAAACCTTGCCGGGAAAGTGGAGGCTGTCAAAGTCAATCCGACCAGAAGTGGGAGATGGGCTCGAAAGATTATTCAGATGACCTCGGATGGAAAAGTATTATACACGGAAGTTGTGCATATTGTCGAAACTGTCAACTTTTCTTTTGGAGTCATCATTGTCAGAGGTAGTATACGTTCTGCAAAGTTGTTAGAAGACTCAGACTGTTCAGAAAACTGCATAATTGAATCCGACCCACATTTAAAGATGGGCCCTGAAAGTCATAGAGATGGCCTTAAAAGGAGAAGTGGCCCGCGTTGCATTATGCAGATCATCAAGGCAGACAAGTTTGATGTTGAACTCGATTCCATCTGAGTTAGTATGCGATTTCTACGGCCGGCGCAAGAAGCAGGATAGAAGTATGGGACAGATTCGGGCTTAATCCGAGTTGGACTGAAACTAGAACTGTAGGACGTGAATTGATGTAATTTTCTTGTAAGAAAAGCCTAAATGAATCCTTTACTTGTATCGGAAGTCCAACTTCATCTTATATATGTTGGGGATGATGGCCGATTGAAACAACACACAAGGGAACAAATCAATATACTATTTTTTCAATCTACGTTTTATCTCTCCACCGTTTTTCTGTCTCGTTCTTCGCTGTTCTTCGTGTTTGAGAGCCGCGAATCACGAGGCCCTAGGGGCGAGAGAATCGACCTAGGGAACCCCATAGCCGCCGCACTCCCTACAGGGGGTGTGGGGTTTCGGGTCTGCAAAAGCGCCCGTCGACTGTCCTGCGTATCGCGCTATCGGTAGGGTCTCCTTCGACATGAGCTGTGGTGCATCACCCTCAACGTCGAGGGTACACGTGACGTGTTCGTGTGTCAACACACTTTTTGGCGACTCCGCTGAGAAAGAAAGATCAAGAATCATCATCAACCATGTCTAATCTCCCCAAGCCCTCAGAAGTTAGCGCCGATAACATCATTAAGCCCGGTCTTGATGAACTATCGGATGAACATCACCAAGCCTACGAAGCGCGCAAGAAGCAGCATGAAGAGGTTTTTGAGGCGCTCAAGAAGAAGCGCGAGGAGGACGATTTGGAAGCGTTTCTTTCAAGTTTCAAGAAGGACCATCAAGGCAACATCACTCTGGTTGGAACGTCAATTTCCCTCCTCTCATTGATGAACAAGATGAAATCACTGTAAGTAAAGTTTTTTCTCCAGAGCAAGTGGCTTTGATTGAAAGTCTTGTTAGTATGGGTAATGTGATTAAGTACAATTATTTTATGGCAAATACTAATGCTAAGAAAAATATGCCTCCGTCATCTAATGGTACTGTTGGTGTATCTGAAAACCCTAGTCCAACTTTTCCTATTTCATCGGCACCTCCTATACAACAACAATATAGTATGCCATTGAATTTTTATCCTAGTCAAACCAACCAGCTTGTGGCTGCACCTGCATATCCCAGTCCTATTATGAGTGTGCCCAATTCGGCGTCAATGCCAAATTAGTTTGTCACAGCACCCATTGGCGCAAGCATGTTTGGTCTTCCTCTGAATTATGGTTCGGCACCCATCCCACAAGTTGCAGCAATAGCTAGTACTCAGGTTGCTCCAATGTCATTGCCACAAACATCTTCATCTACCTCGGATCCAATTTTAGCCAAATTAAGGGAGGATTTGCATAAGATGTTTCAAGAAACTTTCAGAAACGAGCCGAAAGTAAAGAGTCGTGTATACCAAAAGCCTTATCCTAAACACTTTGATGCAGTTTTTTACCCTCAAGGGTACCAGGTTCCTGATTTTGTTAAATTTAGTGGAGAGGGCACAAAAACAACTTGGGAGCATGTGAGTCAGTATCTAGCATAGTTGGATGAAGCAGGTTCCATAGAAGAGTTGAAAGTGCATTTATTTCCCTTGTCTTTAACTGGCACCGCATTTTCATGGTTTGCTGCTTTACCACATGGCTCAATTCTCTTATGGTCTCAATTAGAGAATAGTTTCGTGATCACTTTTATAGCGGCGATAATGAGCTAAAGTTGTTACAGCTTACATCGGTTAGGCAGAAACATGATGAATCGGTCACCAATTATGTCAAGAGATTTATAGATATAAAAAATCGGTGTTATAGCTTACTGATAACCGAGAGAGACTTGGCGGATCTTGTTCTTAATGGTTTGAAAACTCACATTAAAGAGAGGCTAGAAAGTTATGAGTTTTTGAGTGTTAATCAAGTCTTACAAAAAGCTTTGGCCCAAGAGAGTCGAAGTAAAGAGGTCCATAGGACTACAACCGATCGTCCTAGAATGCATATGGTTGAACACAATGATGATAATTCGGACGATGAGGTTTATGTCTATACTACTGAATTTGTTTGGTCCTCAAAGGCCAAACCCTATACATGCAATGCTCTTAAGCCGATTTGCAAGGGTCATGATGATGAGATGAAGTTCACTTTTGATATATGTAAGTGTGACGGAATATTTGATGCTCTCTTGCAATAAAAGATGATTAGAATATCACCCACCATACCGCCGTTTGAGGAGCTAAAACGGCACGCTTATTGCAAGTACCATAATTCATTTTCTCATGCTACTAATGATTGCAATGTTTTTTGATGACAGATACAATCGGCCTTAATGATGGACGATTGAATTTTGCTGAGATACAAGTTGATAAACAGCCCTTCCCGATAAACACCATGGACTTGGAGGGAAAGAAAATGTTAATTCGCTCTAGCATAGCCGAATCTGCTAATAAAGATAATGTTGTTATTGGTGAATCCAGGAAATGCAAGGAGGGCAACAAAGTCTTGGGAAGAGAGGTTGTGCTTGATAAGCAATCCGATGGCAAGGAAGTATTGAAGATCACCATAAAAAATCCTGCACTTGGGGGGCAACCACAAGTACAAGAAGATCCTAATGTTAAATTCATCAAGCCCAAGAATTCAGAAGTTGGCAAGTGGGGAAAGAGTGAAACTAAGCGCAAGTGAATCAAGCCAACTTTTGATATGCTGCTATCCAAATATGCAAGTCAAGCGGCTGGTTCTAGCTCTAATCGGCTATCATATGCATAGTGTTCAAGACCACCTCTGGAACAAGAGTTTCGACACTATGCAAGGCTATATGGGTCATGGGCACCGACACCATGGATGTCACAACCCTCCCATGTGCCATATTACATGAGATACTCCAATAGAGGATGATGGCAGCCCCCAATGGCTCCTTATGCTTTCCGTATGGGGTGGGCAGCACCGACAAGGCCTGCTCGTGAGAGTATTTATTATCCCACACAAGGTCGTTTGAGCTATGGTGCTAATCGGCCAACAAAAATTTCTCCAAGTAAGGCCAATAAAAAGGTGTGAAGTGACCTAATACGAAAATTTCAGAATGTGACATGCAAAAGGAGATCGAAAAGCCAGTTGTTGGTAATCTGGCTACTTCTAATGGCGATATTCTTATTGTTCAGCAGGGTTCCATGGTTAATGATCATGAGGCAAGCACAAGCAAGGCCAAACCAAGGGATTCCAAACATATTCAACCTAAGTGGTGTCCTCCTGGTTTAACTAAGATCATGAAAAGGAGATTACAATGAATGAGGAACCAAGATAAGGTGGGGCACAAAGAGGAAAGGCAAAGGGATGAATTGTTCAGTGAAATTCGGCCCATGGCACTCACAAAACAAGTGTGGATGCCTAAACAGAAACAAAACACAGATGCTTCTACATTAGCTGTAGCAGCACCTTCACCACCAAAAGAGGATGATGCCACCCCTATTACATCGTCCACACCACCTGAAACATCCCCTTCAACTGAGGAATCTTTAAGCCCAATGTACACATTGGGAGACGAAGATGAGATGGTGCATTATTAATCTATGCCGGTTCGGGATGGTATGAATATTAATATGGTATATTGCTTACCTACCGAGTTTGGTGCTATAGTGAAGAAGGGGAGGTAGCCAGCTGTATTTTGGTCCTAAGAATGATATCTTCGAGAAGCCAAAAGAACCTGTGAAACACTTGAAGCCATTGTACCTCAAAGGTCATATTAACAAATCGTCGGTTGCTAGGATGCTCGTTGATGGTGGTGGTGTGGTAAATCTTATGCCCTACTCGGTCTTCAAGAAGTTCGGGTTAGATGATGATGCATTGATGAAGACCAATATGGTACTTAATGCATTTGAGGGTAAAGAAAAGACAGAAGTCAAAGGTGTGATGTGCATGGAACTCGCCGTGGGAAGTAAAACTTTGGCCACCACATTATTCATCGCTGAGGTGCAAGGTAACTATAATGTTATATTAGGCCGCGACTGGTTCACGCTAACCAATATGTGCCATCTACCATGCATCCGTTTTTAATACAATGGGTCGATGATGAGGTAGAAGTCATTCACGCGGATAATTCGGCTTGTATTGCTTTGGCCGATGCATCGGTTGATTGGAATCATCCCGATGTTACTTGTTTAACAGGGCGTGACATCTCGGAGTTTTATTTCCTTAGTGCTACAAGGAACGGGTTCATTCCCATCTCTTTAAAGCCGATTGGTCGTAATCGGTTACAAGGTATGATGTGAACAAGAAGTTACAATCAATGGCTGATATAAAATTTTCGTCCTAAGCACATATAAATGGTCGATGGAGTGTTGACATCGTCCTTGGAACCAACATGGTGTAATTTATTTTTCGGCATGCTAGCTTTACCGAAAAACAGGGGGGCATGTGTTGTTGCTCAAAAGTGGCATGATTATAAAGTTGTGTTCGAAATACTGAGATTTTGTATTCAGAACGCTATTGAGCTGATTGCGCCCCCAAGACGGCTCCATATGGAAACATGATCTACACGAGTTGTCTTCATCTTGTCCAAACGATCGATTTTGATATAAAAATCGTCTCAATCCGAGTTCGCATGCAAAAGTTAGAGGCAATACTTTGTGGACCAGTCCTGAGTGAAACGCAAAAAGACAGAAACTTTCTGCTCACGAAAACAATTTTTAAAAATCACCAGAAAGTGACAAAATACTGATTCAAATTGCAGTAGATCAATAATCAAATTATCCAGGTCTTCCTATTTTTGCAGATTTTTCTGAGTTCCAGAAGTTTGTGTTTCATGCAGATTACTACAGACTGTTCTGTTTTTGACAGATTCTGTTTTCTATGTGTTGTTTGCTTATTTTGATGAATCTATGAGTAGTATCGGAGGGTATGAACCATAGATAAGTTGGAATACAGTAGATATTACACCAATATGAATTTAGAATGAGTTCACACTGAAGGAAATATGCCCTAGATGCAATAATAAAGTTATTATTTATTTCCTTATATCATGATAAATGTTTATTATTCATGCTAGAATTGTATTAACCGGAAACATAATACATGTGTGAATACCTAGAAAAACAGAGTGTCACTAGTATGCCTCTACTTGACTAGCTCATTAATCAAAGATGGTTATGTTTCCTAACCATGAACAAAGAGTTGTTATTTGATTAACGGGATCACATCATTAGTTGAATGATCTGATTGACATGACCCATTCCATTAGCTTAGCACCCGATCGTTTACTATGTTGTTATTGCTTTCTTCATGACTTATACATGCTCCTATGACTATGAGATTATGCAACTCCCGTTTGCCGGAGGAACACTTTGTGTGCTACCAAACGTCACAACGTAACTGGGTGATTATAAAGGAGCTCTACAGGTGTCTCCAAAGGTACATGTTGGGTTGGCGTATTCGAGATTAGGATTTGTCACTCCGATTGTCGGAGAGGTATCTCTGGGCCCTCTCGGTAATGCACATCACATAAGCCTTGCAAGCATTACAACTAATGAGTTAGTTGTGAGATGATGTATCACGGAACGAGTAAAGAGACTTGCCGGTGACGAGATTGAACTAGGTATTGAGATACCGACGATCGAATCTCGGGCAAGTAACATACCGATGACAAAGGGAACAACGTATGTTGTTATGCGGTCTGACCGATAAAGATCTTCGTAGAATATGTAGGAACCAATATGAGCATCCAGGTTCCGCTATTGGTTATTGACCAGAGACGTGTCTCGGTCATGTCTACATTGTTCTCGAACCGTAGGGTCCGCACGCTTAACGTTACGATGACAGTTTCATTATGAGTTTATGTATTTTGATGTACCGAAGGTTGTTTGGAGTCCCGGATGTGATCACAGACATGACGAGGAGTCTCGAAATGGTCGAGACATAAAGATCGATATATTGGACGACTATATTCGGACACCGGAAGTGTTCCGGGTGATTTCGGAGAAAACCGGAGTGCCGGAGGGGTTACCGGAACCCCCCGGGGAAGTATTGGGCCTTAGTGGGCCTGAGGGGAGAGAGAGGGCAGCAGCCCAGGAGGTGGTGCGCCCCGACATGGGGAGTCTGAATTGGACTAGGGAGGGGGGGCGCGGCCCCTCTTTCCCTCTCCCTCTCCCTCTCCCTCTCTTTCCTTCCCCCTCTTTCTTCCTAGTTGGACTACAAAAGGGGAGTCCTACTCCCACTAGGAGGAGGACTCCCCCCTCCCTTTGGCGCGCCCCGTAGGGCCGGCCGGCCTTCCCCCTTGCTCCTTTATATATGGGGGCGGGGGGCACCCTAGGACACACAAGTTGATCTTCGTGATCATTCCTTAGCCGTGTGCGGTGCCCCCCTCCACGATATTACACCTCGGTCATATTGTAGCGGTGCTTAGGGGAAGCCCTGCGACGGTTGAACATCAAGAGCGTCACCACGCCGTCGTGCTGACAGAACACCTCCCCGAAGCTTTGCTGGATCGGAGCCCGGGGAGCGTCATCGAGCTGAACGTGTGCCAAGAACTCGGAGGTGCCGGAGTAACGGTGCTTGGATCGGTTGGACCGGGAAGACGTACGACTACTTCCTCTATGTTGCGTCAACGCTTCCGCTTCGGTCTACGAGGGTACGTAGACAACACTCTCCCTTCTCATTGCTATGCATCACCATGATCTTGCGTGTGCGTAGGAAATTTTTTGAAATTACTATGTTCCCCAACAGTGGCATCCAAGCTAGGTTTTATGGTTTGATGTTATATGCACGAGTAGAAGGCAAGTGAGTTGTGGGCAATATAAGTCATACTGCTTACCAGCATGTCATACTTTGGTTCGGCGGTATTGTTGGATGAAGCGGCCCGGACCGACATTACGCGTACGCTTACGCGAGACTGGTTCTACCGCCGTGCTTTGCACACAGGTGGCTGGCGGGTGTCAGTTTCTCCAACTTTAGTTGAACCGAGTGTGGCTATGCCCGGTCCTTGCGAAGGTTAAAACAGCACCAACTTGACAAACTATCGTTGTGTTTTTGATGCGTAGGTAAGATTGGTTCTTGCTTAAGCCCGTACCAGCCACGTAAAACTTGCAACAACAAAGTAGAGGACGTCTAACTTGTTTTTGCAGGGCATGTTGTGATGTGATATGGTCAAGACATGATGCTAAATTTTACTGTATGAGATGATCATGTTTTGTAACCGAGTTATCGGCAACTGGCAGGAGCCATATGGTTGTCGCTTTATTGTATGCAATGCAATCACGTTGTAATGCTTTACTTTATCACTAAGCGGTAGCGATAGTCGTGGAAGCATAAGATTGGCGAGACGACAACGATGCTACGATGGAGATCAAGGTGTCGCGCCGGTGACGATGGTGATCACGACGGTGCTTCGGAGATGGAGATCACAAGCACAAGATGATGATGGCCATATCATATCACTTATATTGATTGCATGTGATGTTTATCTTTTATGCATCTTATCTTGCTTTGATTGACGGTAGCATTATAAGATGATCTCTCACTAAATTATCAAGAAGTGTTCTCCCTGAGTATGCACCGTTGCAAAAGTTCTTCGTGCTGAGACACCACGTGATGATCGGGTGTGATAGGCTCTACGTTCAAATACAACGGGTGCAAAACAGTTGCACACGCGGAATACTCATGTTATACTTGACGAGCCAAGCATATACAGATATGGCCTCTGAACACGGAGACCGAAAGGTCGAGCGTGAATCATATAGTAGATATGATCAACATAGTGATGTTCACCAATGAAACTGCTCCATCTCACGTGATGATCGGACATGGTTTAGTTAATTTGGATCACATAATCACTTAGAGGATTAGAGGGATATCTATCTAAGTGGGAGTTCTTTAGTAATATATCATGAACTTAGTACCTGATAGTATCTTGCTTATGTATGTTTGATTGTAGATAGATGGCCCGTGTTGTTGTTCCATTGAATTTTAATGCGTTCCTTGAGAAAGCAAATTTGAAAGATGATGGTAGCAATTACACGGACTGGGTCCGTAACTTGAGGATTATCCTCATTGCTGCACAGAAGAATTACGTCCTGGAAGCACCGCTGGGTGCCAGGCCTGCTGCTGGAGCAACACCAGATGTTATGAACGTCTGGCAGAGCAAAGCTGATGACTACTCGATAGTTCAATGTGCCATGCTTTACGGCTTAGAACCGGGACTTCAACGACGTTTTGAACGTCATGGGGCATATGAGATGTTCCAGGAGTTGAAGTTAATATTTCAAGAAAATGCCCAGATTGAGAGATATGAAGTCTCCAATAAGTTCTATAGCTGCAATATGGAGGAGAACAGTTCTGTCAGTGAGCATATACTCAAGATGTCTGGGTATTGTAATCACTTGATTCAACTGGGAGTTAATCTTCCGGATGATTGCGTCATTGACAGAATTCTCCAATCACTTCCACCAAGCTACAAGAGCTTCGTGATGAACTATAATATGCAAGGGATGAATAAGACTATTCCCGAGCTCTTCGCGATGCTGAAAGCTGCGGAGGTAGAAATCAAGAAGGAGCATCAAGTGTTGATGGTCAACAAGACCACTAGTTTCAAGAAAAAGGGCAAAGGGAAGAAGAAGGGGAACTTCAAGAAGAACAGCAAGCAAGTTGCTGCTCAAGAGAAGAAACCCAAGTCTGGACCTAAGCCTGAAACTGAGTGCTTCTACTGCAAGCAGACTGGTCACTGGAAGCGGAACTGCCCCAAGTATTTGGCGGATAAGAAGGATGGTAAGGTGAACAAAGGTATATGTGATATACATGTTATTGATGTGTACCTTACTAATGCTCGCAGTAGCACCTAGGTATTTGATACTGGTTCTGTTGCTAATATTTGCAACTCGAAACGGGGAGTACAGATTAAGCGAAGATTGGCTAAGGACGAGGTGACGATGCGCGTGGGAAATGGTTCCAAAGTCGATGTGATCGCAGTCGGCACGCTACCTCTACATCTACCTTCGGGATTAATATTAGACCTAAATAATTGTTATCTGGTGCCAGCGTTAAGCATGAACATTATATCTGGATCTTGTTTGATGCGAGACGGTTATTCATTTAAATTAGAGAATAATGGTTGTTCTATTTATATGAGTAATATCTTTTATGGTCATGCACCCTTGAAGAATGGTCTATTCTTATTGAATCTCGATAGTAGTGACACACATATTCATAATGTTGAAGCCAAAAGATGCAGAGTTGATAATGATAGTGCAACTTACTTGTGGCACTGCCGTTTAGGTCATATCGGTGTAAAGCGCATGAAGAAACTCCATACTGATGGACTTTTGGAACCACTTGATTATGAATCACTTGGTACTTGCGAACCGTGCCTTATGGGCAAGATGACTAAAACACCGTTTTCCGGTACTATGGAGAGAGCAACAGATTTATTGGAAATCATACATACAGATGTATGTGGTAAGATGAATATTCAGGCTCGTGGCGGATATCGTTATTTTCTCACCTTCACAGATGACTTAAGCAGATATGGGTATATCTACTTAATGAAACATAAGTCTGAAACGTTTGAAAAGTTCAAAGAATTTTAGAGTGAAGTTGAAAATCATCGTAACGAGAAAATAAAATTCCTACGATCTGATCATGGAGGAGAATATTTGAGTTACGAGTTTGATGTACATTTGAAACTATGTGGAATAGTTTCGCAACTCACGCCACCCGGAACACCACAGTGTAATGGTGTGTCCGAACGTCGTAATCGTACTTTACTTGATATGGTGCGATCTATGATGTCTCTTACCGATTTACCGCTATCGTTTTGGGGTTATGCTTTAGAGACGGCCGCATTCACGTTAAATAGGGCACCATCAAAATCCGTTGAGACGACGCCTTATGAACTATGGTTTGGCAAGAAACCAAAGTTGTCATTTCTGAAAGTTTGGGGCTGCGATGCTTATGTGAAAAAGCTTCAACCTGATAAGCTCGAACCCAAATCGGAGAAATGTGTCTTCATAGGATATCCAAAGGAGACTATTGGATACACCTTCTATCACAGATCCGAAGGCAAGACTTTTGTTGCTAAGTTCGGAAACTTTCTGGAGAAGGAGTTTCTCTCGAAAGAAGTGAGTGGGAGGAAAGTAGAACTTGACGAGGTAACCGTACCTGCTCCCTTGTTGGAGAGTAATGCATCACAGAAACCTGTTTCTGTGACACCTACACCAATAAGTGAGGAAGCTAATGATAATGATCATGAAACTTCAGAACAAGATACTACTGAACCTCGTAGATCAACCAGAGTGAGATCCGCACCAGAGTGGTACGGTAATCCTGTTCTGGAAGTCATGCTACTAGATCATGATGAACCTACGAACTATGAAGAAGCGATGGTGAGCCCAGATTCCGCAAAATGGCTTGAAGCCATGAAATCTGAGATGGGATCCATGTATGAGAACAAAGTGTGGACTTTGGTTGACTTCCCCGATGATCGACAAGCGATTGAGAATAAATGGATCTTCAAGAAGAAGACTAACGCTGACGGTAATATTACTGTCTACAAAGCCCGACTTGTCGCAAAAGGGTTTCGGCAAGTTCAAGGGATTGACTACGATGAGACCTTCTCACCCGTAGCGATGCTTAAGTCTGTCCGAATCATGTTAGCAATTGCCGCATTTTATGATTATGAAATTTGGCAGATGGATGTCAAAACTGCATTCCTGAATGGGTTTCTGGAAGAAGAGTTGTATATGATGCAACCAGAAGGTTTTGTCGATCCAAAGGGAGGTAACAAAGTGTGCAAGCTCTAGCGATCCATCTATGGACTGGTGCAAGCCTTTCGGAGTTGGAATAAATGCTTTGCTAGTGTGATCAAAGCATTTGGTTTTATACAGACTTTTGGAGAAGCCTGTATTTACAAGAAAGTGAGTGGGAGCTCTGTAGCATTTCTGATATTATATGTGGATGACATATTACTGATTGGAAATGATATAGACTTTCTGGATAGCATAAAGGGATACCTGAATAAGAGTTTTTCAATGAAAGACCTCAGTGAAGCTGCTTACATATTAGGCATTAAGATCTATAGAGATAGATCGAGACGCTTAATTGGACTTTCACAAAGCACATACCTTGAAAATATTTTGAAGAAGTTCAAAATGGATCAAGCAAAGAAAGGGTTCTTGCCTGTGTTACAAGGTGTGAAATTGAGTCAGACTCAATGCCCGACCACTGCAGAAGATAGAGAGAAAATGAAAGATGTTCCCTATGCTTCAGCCATAGGCTCTATCATGTATGCAATACTGTGTACCAGACCTGATGTGTGCCTTTCTATAAGTCTAGCAGGGAGGTACCAAAGTAATCCAGGAGTGGATCACTAGACAGCAGTCAAGAACATCTTGAAGTACCTGAGAAGGACTAAGGATATGTTTCTCGTATATGGAGGTGACAAAGAGCTCATCGTAAATGGTTACGTTGATGCAAGCTTTGACACTGATCCGGACGATTCTAAATCGCAAACCGGATACGTGTTTACATTAAACGGTGGAGCTGTCAGTTGGTGCAGTTCTAAACAAAGCGTCGTGGCGGGATCTACATGTGAAGTGGAATATATAGCTGCTTCGGAAGCAGCAAATGAAGGAGTCTGGATGAAGGATTTCATATCCAATCTAGGTGTCATACCTAGTGCATCGGGTCCAATGAAAATCTTTTGTGACAATACTGGTGCAATTGCCTTGGCAAAGGAATCCAGATTTCATAAGAGAACCAAGCACATCAAGAGACGCTTCAATTCCATCTGGGATCTAGTCCAGGTGGGAGACATAGAGAATTGCAAGATACATACGGATCTGAATGTAGCAGACCCGTTGACTAAGCCTCTTCCACGAGCAAAACATGATCAGCACCAAGGCTCCATGGGTGTTAGAATCATTACTGTGTAATCTAGATTATTGACTCTAGTGCAAGTGGGAGACTGAAGGAAATATGCCCTAGAGGCAATAATAAAGTTATTATTTATTTCCTTATATCATGATAAATGTTTATTATTCATGCTAGAATTGTATTAACCGGAAACATAATACATGTGTGAATACATAGACAAACAGAGTGTCACTAGTATGCCTCTACTTGACTAGCTCATTAATCAAAGATGGTTATGTTTCCTAACCATGAACAAAGAGTTGTTATTTGATTAACGGGATCACATCATTAGTTGAATGATCTGATTGACATGACCCATTCCATTAGCTTAGCACCCGATCGTTTAGTATGTTGCTATTGCTTTCTTCATGACTTATACATGTTCCTATGACTATGAGATTATGCAACTCCCGTTTACCGGAGGAACACTTTGTGTTCTACCAAACGTCACAATGTAACTGGGTGATTGTAAAGGTGCTCTACAGGTGTCTCTAAAGGTACTTGTTGGGTTCGCGTATTTCGAGATTGGGATTTGTCACTCCGATTGTCGGAGAGGTATCTCTGGGCCCTCTCGGTAATGCACATCACATAAGCCTTGCAAGCATTACAACTAATGAGTTAGTTGCGAGATGATGTATTACGGAACGAGTAAAGAGACTTGCTGGTAACGAGATTGAACTAGGTATTGAGATACCGACGATCGAATCTCGGGCAAGTAACATACCGATGACAAAGGGAACAACGTATGTTGTTATGCGGTTTGACCGATAAAGATCTCCGTAGAATATGTAGGAGCCAATATGAGCATCCAAGTTTCGCTATTGGTTATTGACCGGAGACATGTCTCGGTCATGTCTACATTGTTCTCGAACCCGTAGGGTCCGCACGCTTAATGTTACGATGATAGTTTCATTATGTGTTTATATGTTTTGATGTACTGAAGGTTGTTCGGAGTCCCGGATGTGATCACGGACATGACGAGGAGTCTCGAAATGGTCAAGACAAAAAGATCGATATATTGGACGACTATATTCGGACACCGGAAGTGTTCCGGGTGATTTCGCAGAAAACCGGAGTGCCGGAGGGGTTACCGGAACCCCCCGGGGAAGTATTGGGCCTTAGTGGGCCTGAGGGGAGAGAGAGGGCAGCAGCCCAGGAGGTGGCGCGCCCCCCCATGGGGAGTCCGAATTGGACTAGGGAGGGGGGCGCGGCCCCTCTTTCCCTCTCCCTCTCCCTCTCTTTCCTTCCCCCTCTTTCTTCCTAGTTGGACTACGAAAGGGGAGTCCTACTCCAACTAGGAGGAGGACTCCCCCCTCCCTTTGGCGCGCCCCATAGGGCCGGCCGGCCTCCCCCCTTGCTCCTTTATATACGGGGGCAGGGGGGCACCCTAGGACACACAAGTTGATCTTCGTGATCATTCCTTAGCCGTGTGCGGTGCCCCCCTCCACGATATTACACCTCAGTCATATTGTAGCGGTGCTTAGGCGAAGCCCTGCGACGGTTGAACATCAAGATCGTCACCATGCCGTCGTGCTGACAGAACTCCTCCCCGAAGCTTTGCTGGATCGGAGCCCGGGGAGCGTCATCGAGCTGAACGTGTGCTAAGAACTCGGAGGTGCCGGAGTAACGGTGCTTGGATCGGTTGGACCGGGAAGACGTACGACTACTTCCTCTACGTTGCGTCAACGCTTCTGCTTCGGTCTACGAGGGTACGTAGACAACACTCTCCCTTCTCGTTGCTATGCACCACCATGATCTTGCGTGTGCGTAGGAATTTTTTTGAAATTACTACGTTCCCCAACAGTGGCATCCGAGCCTAGGTTTTATGGTTTGATGTTATATGCACGAGTAGAACACAAGTGAGTTGTGGGCGATATGAGTCATACTGCTTACCAGCATGTCATACTTTGGTTCGGCGCTATTGTTGGATGAAGCGGCCCGGACCGACATTACGCGTACGCTTACGCGAGACTGGTTCTACTGCCGTGCTTTGCACATAGGTGGCTGGCGGGTGTCAGTTTCTCCAACTTTAGTTGAACCGAGTGTGGCTACGCCTGGTCCCTGCGAAGGTTAAAACAGCACCAACTTGACAAACTATCGTTGTGTTTTTGATGCGTTGGTAAGATTGGTTCTTGCTTAAGCCCGTACCAGCCACGTAAAACTTGCAACAACAAAGTAGAGGACGTCTAACTTGTTTTTGCAGGGCATGTTGTGATGTGATATGGTCAAGACATGATGCTAAATTTTATTGTATGAGATGATCATGTTTTGTAACCGAGTTGTCGGCAACTGGCAGGAGCCATATGGTTGTCGCTTTATTGTATGCAATGCAATCACGCTGTAATGCTTTACTTTATCACTAAGCGGTAGTGATAGTCGTGGAAGCATAAGATTGGCGAGACGACAACGATGCTACGATGGAGATCAAGGTGTCGCGCCAGTGACGATGGTGATCACGACGGTGCTCCGGAGATGGAGATCACAAGCACAAGATGATGATGGCCATATCATATCACTTATATTGATTGCATGTGATGTTTATCTTTTATGCATCTTATCTTACTTTGATTGATGGTAGCATTATAAGATGATCTCTCTCTAAATTATCAAGAAGTGTTCTCCCTAAGTATGCACCGTTGCGAAAGTTCTTCGTGCTGACCACGTGATGATCGGGTGTGATAGGCTCTACGTTCAAATACAATGGGTGCAAAACAGTTGCACACGCGGAATACTCAGGTTATACTTGACGAGCCAAGCATATACAGATGTGTCCTCGGAACACGGAGACCGAAAGGTCGAGCGTGAATCATATAGTAGATATGATCAACATAGTGATGTTCACCAATGAAACTGCTCCATCTCACGTGATGATCGGACATGGTTTAGTTAATTTGGATCACATAATCACTTAGAGGATTAGAGGGATATCTATCTAAGTGAGAGTTCTTAAGTAATATGATTAATTGAACCTAAATTTATCATGAACTTAGTACCTGATAGTATCTTGCTTATGTATGTTTGATTGTAGATAGATGGCCCGTGCTGTTGTTCCATTGAATTTTAATGCGTTCCTTGAGAAAGAAAAGTTGAAAGATGATGGTAGCAATTACACGGACTGGGTTCGTAACTTGAGGATTATCCTCATTGCTGCACAGAAGAATTACGTCCTGGAAGCACCGCTGGGTGCCAGGCCTGCTGCTGGAGCAACACCAGATGTTATGAACGTCTGGCAGAGCAAAGCTGATGACTACTCGATAGTTCAATGTGCCATGCTTTACGGCTTAGAACCGGGACTTCAACGATGTTTTGAACGTCATGGGGCATATGAGATGTTCCAGGAGTTGAAGTTAATATTTCAAGCAAATGCCCGGATTGAGAGATATGAAGTCTCCAATAAGTTCTATAGCTGCAAGATGGAGGAGAACAGTTCTGTCAGTTAGCATATACTCAAGATGTCTGGGTATTGTAATCACTTGATTCAACTGTGAGTTAATCTTCAGGATGATTGCGTCATTGACAGAATTCTCCGATCACTTCCACCAAGCTACAAGAGCTTCGTGATGAACTATAATATGCAAGGGATGAATAAGACTATTCCCGAGCTCTTCGCGATGCTGAAAGCTGCGGAGGTAGAAATCAAGAAGGAGCATCAAGTGTTGATGGTCAACAAGACCACTAGTTTCAAGAAAAAGGGCAAAGGGAAGAAGAAGGGGAACTTCAAGAAGAACAGCAAGCAAGTTGCTGCTCAAGAGAAGAAACCCAAGTCTGGACCTAAGCCTGAAACTGAGTGCTTCTACTGCAAGCAGACTGGTCACCGGAAGTGGAACTGCCCCAAGTATTTGGCGGATAAGAAGGATGGTAAGGTGAACAAAGGTATATGTGATATACATGTAATTGATGTGTACCTTACTAATGCTCGCAGTAGCACCTAGGTATTTGATACTGGTTCTGTTGCTAATATTTGCAACTCGAAACAGGGAGTACAGATTAAGCGAGGATTGGCTAAGGACGAGGTGACGATGCGCGTGGGAAATGGTTCCAAAGTCGATGTGATCGCAGTCGGCACGCTACCTCTACATCTACCTTCGGGATTAATATTAGACCTAAATAATTGTTATCTGGTGCCAGCGTTAAGCATGAACATTATATCTAGATCTTGTTTGATGCGAGATGGTTATTCATTTAAATTAGAGAATAATGGTTGTTCTATTTATATGAGTAATATCTTTTATGGTCATGCACCCTTGAAGAATGGTCTATTCTTATTGAATCTTGATAGTAGTGACACACATATTCATAATGTTGAAGCCAAAATATGCAGAGTTGATAATGATAGTGCAACTTATTTGTGGCACTGCCGTTTAGGTCATATCGGTGTAAAGCGCATGAAGAAACTCCATACTGATGGACTTTTGGAACCACTTGATTATGAATCACATGGTACTTGCGAACCGTGCCTTATGGGCAAGATGACTAAAACATCGTTCTCTGGTACTATGGAGAGAGCAACAGATTTATTGGAAATCATACATAGAGATGTATGTGGTCCGATGAATATTGAGGCTCGTGGCGGATATCGTTATTTTCTCACCTTCACAGATGACTTAAGCAGATATGGGTATATCTACTTAATAAAACATAAGTCTGAAACGTTTGAAAAGTTCAAAGAATTTCAGAGTGAAGTTGAAAATCATCGTAACGAGAAAATAAAATTCCTACGATCTGATCATGGAGGAGAATATTTGAGTTACGAGTTTGATGTACATTTGAAACAATGTGGAATAGTTTCGCAACTCACGCCACCCGGAACACCACAGCGTAATGGTGTGTCCGAACGTCGTAATCGTACTTTACTTGATATGGTGCGATCTATGATGTCTCTTACTGATTTACCGCTATCGTTTTGGGGTTATGCTTTAGAGACGGCCGCATTCACGTTAAATAGGGCACCATCAAAATCCGTTGAGACGACGCCTTATGAACTATGGTTTGGCAAGAAACCGAAGTTGTCGTTTCTGAAAGTTTGGGGCTGCGATGCTTATGTGAAAAAGCTTCAACCTGATAAGCTCGAACCCAAATCGGAGAAATGTGTCTTCATAGGATATCCAAAGGAGACTATTGGATACACCTTCTATCACAGATCCGAAGGCAAGACTTTTGTTGCTAAGTTCGGAAACTTTCTGGAGAAGGAGTTTCTCTCGAAAGAAGTGAGTGGGAGGAAAGTAGAACTTGACGAGGTAACCGTACCTGCTCCCTTGTTGGAGAGTAATGCATCACAGAAACCTGTTTCTGTGACACCTACACCAATAAGTGAGGAAGCTAATGATAATGATCATGAAACTTCAGAACAAGATACTACTGAACCTCGTAGATCAACCAGAGTGAGATCCGCACCAGAGTGGTACGGTAATCCTGTTCTGGAAGTCATGCTACTAGATCATGATGAACCTACGAACTATGAAGAAGCGATGGTGAGCCCAGATTCCGCAAAATGGCTTGAAGCCATGAAATCTGAGATGGGATCCATGTATGAGAACAAAGTGTGGACTTTGGTTGACTTGCCCGATGATCAGCAAGCGATTGAGAATAAATGGACCTTCAAGAAGAAGACTGACGCTGATGGTAATATTACTGTCTACAAAGCCCGACTTGTCGTAAAAGGGTTTCGGCAAGTTCAAGGGATTGACTATGATGAGACCTTGTCACCCGTAGCGATTCTTAAGTCTGTCTGAATCATGTTAGCAATTGCCGCATTTTATGATTATGAAATTTGGCAGATGGATGTCAAAACTGCATTCCTGAATGGGTTTCTGGAAGAAGAGTTGTATATGATGCAACTAGAAGGTTTTGTCGATCCAAAGGGAGCTAACAAAGTGTGCAAGGTCCAGCGATCCATCTATGGACTGGTGCAAGCCTCTCGGAGTTGGAATAAACACTTTGATAGTGTGATCAAAGTATTTGGTTTTATACAGACTTTTGGAGAAGCCTGTATTTACAAGAAAGTGAGTGGGAGCTCTGTAGCATTTCTGATATTATATGTGGATGACATATTACTGATTGGAAATGATATAGAATTTCTAGATAGCATAAAGGGATACCTGAATAAGAGTTTTTCAATGAAAGACCTCGGTGAAGCTGCTTACATATTAGGCATTAAAATCTATAGAGTTAGATCGAGACGCTTAATTGGACTTTCACAAAGCACACATACCTTGACAAGATTTTGAAGAAGTTCAAAATGGATCAAGCAAAGAAAGGGTTCTTGCCTGTGTTACAAGGTGTGAAATTGAGTCAGACTCAATGCCCGACCACTGCAGAAGATAGAGAGAAAATGAAAGATGTTCCCTATGCTTCAGCCATAGGCTCTATCATGTATGCAATGCTGTGTACCAGACCTGATGTGTGCCTTGCTATAAGTCTAGCAGGGAGGTACCAAAGTAATCCAGGAGTGGATCACTTGACAACGGTCAAGAACATCCTGAAGTACCTGAGAAGGACTAAGGATATGTTTCTCGTATATGGAGGTGACAAAGAGCTGATCGTAAATGGTTACGTTGATGCAAGCTTTGACACTGATCCGGACGATTCTAAATCACAAACCGGATACATGTTTACATTAAACGGTGGAGCTGTCAGTTGGTGCAGTTCTAAACAAAGCGTCATGGCGGGATCTACGTCTGAAGCGGAATACATAGCTGCTTCGGAAGCAGCAAATGAAGGAGTTTGGATGAAGGAGTTCATATCCGATCTAGGTGTCATACCTAGTGCATCGGGTCCAATGAAAATCTTTTGTGACAATACTGGTGCAATTACCTTGGCAAAGGAATCCAGATTTCACAAGAGAACCAAGCACATCAAGAGATGCTTCAGTTCCATCCGGGATCTAGTCCAGGTGGGAGACATAGAGATTTGCAAGATACATACGGATCTGAATGTAGCAGACCCATTGACTAAGCCTCTTCCACGAGCAAAACATGATCAGCACCAAGGCTCCATGGGTGTTAGAATCATTACTATGTAATCTAGATTATTGACTCTAGTGCAAGTGGGAGACTGAAGGAAATATTCCCTAGAAGCAATAATAAAGTTATTATTTATTTCCTTATATCATGATAAATGTTTATTATTCATGCTAGAATTGTATTAACCGAAAACATAATACATGTGTGAATACATAGACAAACAGAGTGTCACTAGTATGCCTATACTTGACTAGCTCGTTAATCAAAGATGGTTATGTTTCCTAACCATGAACAAAGAGTTGTTATTTGATTAACGGGATCACATCATTAGTTGAATGATCTGATTGACATGACCCATTCCATTACCTTAGCACCCGATCGTTTAGTATGTTGCTATTGCTTTCTTCATGACTTATACATGTTCCTATGACTATGAGATTATGCAACTCCCATTTTCCGGAGGAACACTTTGTGTGCTACCAAACGTCACAACATAACTGGGTGATTATAAAGGTGCTCTACAGGTGTCTCCAAAGGTACATGTTGGGTTGGCGTATTTCGAGATTAGGATTTGTCACTCCGATTGTCGGAGAGGTATCTCTGGGCCCTCTCGGTAATGCACATCACATAAGCCTTGCAAGCATTACAACTAATGAGTTAGTTGCGAGATGATGTATTACGGAACGAGTAAAGAGACTTGCGGGTGACGAGATTGAACTAGGTATTGAGATACCGACGATCGAATCTCGGGCAAGTAACATACCGATGACAAAGGGACCAACGTATGTTGTTATGCGGTCTGACCGATAAAGATCTTCGTAGAATATGTAGGAACCAATATGAGCATCCAGGTTCCGCTATTGGTTATTAACCAGAGACGTGTCTCGGTCATGTCTACACTGTTCTCGAACCGTAGGGTCCGCACGCTTAACGTTACGATGACAGTTTCATTATGAGTTTATGTATTTTGATGTACCGAAGGTTGTTCGGAGTCCCGGATGTGATCACGGACATGACGAGGAGTCTCCAAATGGTCGAGACATAAGGATCGATATATTGGACGAATATATTCGGACACCGGAAGTATTCCGGGTGATTTTGGAGGGGTTACCGGAACCCCCCCCCCCCCGGGGAAGTATTGGGCCTTAGTGGGCCTGAGGGGAGAGAGAGGGCAGCAGCCAAGGAGGTGGTGCGGCCCCCCATGGGGAGTCCGAGTTGGACTAGGGAGGGGGGGCGCGGCCCCTCTTTCCCTCTCCCTCTCCCTCTCTTTCCTTCCCCCTCTTTCTTCCTAGTTGGACTAGGAAAGGGGAGTCCTACTCCCACTAGGAGGAGGACTCCCCCGTCCCTTTGGCGCGCCCCATAGGGCCGGCCGGCCTTCCCCCTTGCTCCTTTATATACGGGGGCAGGGGGGCACCCTAGGACACACAAGTTGATCTTCGTGATCGTTCCTTAGCCGTGTGCGGTGCCCCCCTCCACGATATTACACCTCGGTCATATTGTAGCGGTGCTTAGGCGAAGCCCTGCGACGGTTGAACATCAAGATCGTCACCACGCCGTCGTGCTGACAGAACTCCTCACCGAAGCTTTGCTGGATCGGAGTCCGGGGTGCGTCATCGAGCTGAACGTGTGCCAAGAACTTGGAGGTGCCGGAGTAACGGTGCTTGGATCGGTTGGACCAGGAAGACGTACGACTACTTCCTCTATGTTGCGTCAACGCTTCTGCTTCGGTCTACGAGGGTACGTAGACAACACTCTCCCTTCTCATTGCTATGCATCACCATGATCTTGCGTGTGCGTAGGAAATTTTTTGAAATTACTACGTTCGCCAACACACACCATTACCAAAAGTGGTTATTTATTTTCTTATACTAACGGAGCTTACAATTTTTCTGTTGAGTTTTGTGTTGTGAAGTTTCCAAGTTTTGGGTAAAGATTCGATGAACTATGAAATAAGGAGTGGAAAGAGCCTAAGCTTGGGGATACTCAAGGCACCCCAAGTTAATATTCAAGGAACAACCAAGAGCCTAAGCTTGGGGATGCCCCGGATGGCATCCCCTCTTTCGTCTTCGTTCATCGGTAACTTTACTTGGAGCTATATTTTTATTCACCACATGATATGTGTTTTGCTTGGAGCGTCATTTTATTTTGTTAGTATTTGCTTTATTTTATTTAGATTAATGTTTTGCATCTCTATTTTCAATAAAAATGTCAAGGATAGCCTTTACCATGCTTATTTTGCAAGTATACATGTTGCTGTTTCAAAACAGAAAGTTTACCGCTGTTGCAAAAATTCCCTAGAAAAGTCAGAATATGATAAAATGTTGAAACCTTTTGCATAATAAGATCTGATAAATTTACTATAGTGTGAATTTTATTTCATAATTTTTGGAGCTAGGGAAGTATGGATCTTGCTGAATTCTTTACAGGCTGTCACTACTAGGGAAAACCTTATACACATAACTTTAGCAGTAGCGAGGGTTAAAAAAGCACGCTGGTGCTAAGTAGCAGTAGCGCGCCTGTGCAAACCGCGCTGCGGATAAAGTTCTAGCACTAGCGCGTCTTGTTCTAAACACGTTACTACTAAAATTCCCACGGCTTAGCCGATAGGCTACACATAGTAGTAGCGACCTATAACGAACCGCGCTACCGCTACTTTCTTTGTAGCAGCGCGTTTTAATTTAAACTCGCTACTACTAAAGGATATAAAATTAAATGGAAAGCAAATAGAAAGGTAACTGAAAATGACAGAAATAGAATAAGGTGAAAGGAAAAAAATAAAATGTGAAGAAAACTAAATGAAAAAGGGGAAAAAGAGAAAGGAGTAGCAGTAGCGTGTATCCCAGAACGCGCTGTAGCTAACGTAGCAGTAGCGCCCTTTCTGGAACACGCTACTGCTACTTCTGACTTAACCACGGCATTCGTCCTTCCCCACGGCCACTTCCCCCAAATCCAACTCTCCACTCTCGCTGCCACCGTCGCCCGTCGGCCGCGGCACGCTCTCCACACACCCTCTACGCCGCCCCGACCCCAGATTCAACGCCGCCCCCGCCCCCGACCTCAACACCGCCCCCGACCCCGACCTCGACGCCGCCATCCGCCGCACGCCCGAGTCCCCACCCCGACCTCGACGCTGCCTGCCCCTGCCTCGTCGCAGGCACCCGAGGTGAGCACGCCTGCTCCTCCCTCTCCCCTACCTCTGCCTAGGGTTTCTTTATATTTTAGTTGCATCAAATTAGTTAGGGTCCATGTAAGGGTGGAAACGAATCGGATGCGGATGCGGCTCAAATGAGTTAGGGTTCATGTAAGGGTGGAAACGAATCAAATTTCTAAGATGAATCATAAAATGAGTAAAATTGGACCACTTATTTCACTTTATAGTTGGATAATTGGAATATCCTCTACCACTTTCCACCCCTATAGGTTCATCAAATTAGATGGTAATTAGGGCAGTAGTTCCTAGGTACTAATTAGTTAGTAAGAACTAGGTACTAATTAGGTACTAGAATATTTTTATTTATAGTAAGTTTATTTTTAGTAAGAACTAATTGAATTAATAGAACTAGTTAGTAAGAACTTGTTGCTATTTTTTTAGTTAAAGCAATTTTTCCCGCATCGACGTGGAAGATGCCTTTCCCGCATCCTCGTCGTCGAGTCTGTGGAGGATGACACCTGCTTGACCAGATGGGCCATGTCCGGGACTGGGCTCCGCCGGGGTGGTACTGGCAGGCGCTACCTACCGGGGGGCGCAGGTTGGTGAGGAGCCGGCCTGTCGTTGACCCGAACCTTCTTTCATGGCGGTCGCGTGGGCCAGTGACGGTCCAGAGGCTCGAGAACTCCGCGGAGGTGGTGCGTCACCGTGTCAGTGAGGAGGACGCGCACGTCCGTCGCTACTTGTTTGCGTTGGAGCACAGGTTCTCCAATACCTGGCAGGTTCTCCAGGGATCTCACTGGAGCTATGATCCCGTGATGGTTCCTTCTCTATGGGTGTCCACCGCCCGTGCCGATACCCATCATGTGCTAGGGTTTTAGTTGTATTAGTGATGTTATATGTATGACACTATTCGGGATGTATTAGTGATAATATTCGACGATGTACGGACGCATGAGATGATTTACTTTTGCTTATTGAATGCATGGTAATTTGAGTCCTATAAGATATTTTGAAATGTATATCTTGTGTTGCTCAATATCCAAGTGGCGGGTCATGTTTGCAGGTTACACCTCCGAGTGGCCTATGTTTTGCCGAAGTGTTGATTCATTTCCGTTCCGGCAAATTTCAGGCGCTCGATATGTCCTATTTTAGTAAAGGTCATGCCGGATTTTTCCATGAATTTTGGCATGACTTGTCCTAGAATATGTAGGAAATATCGAGTGCCCCGGATTTGTGTGTTGAGTATCCTGGTAGTTGTCTTCGATCGATTTTCAGTTAATGTTTTAACTATGAACATAGGAAATGTCTGACGACGAAAAGGATTTCGGTATTTGCAAATACTGCAAAGACGAGCGCGGCCTGTGCGACGGAATCTTCCTAGATGATGATAGGCGCTTTAGCATCAAGCTGGACGAGAACTTCGAAGTGGATACAGTAAGTCACAATGACAAGTCTTTTTTCGTAATTAAGCATGACATCTGCTTCATTTGCTTCAACTTATATTTTTTTTTTACTATTCTACTAGCGTATCCCCTGCCATGCAAGAGTTTTTGTATTGGATAAGATAGGTTTCAGTCATACTATGGAGGTAAAGAAAGTTTACTTGAAGACCGAGCATGGTTATATTTTCCACGCAAAATTATGCAATTCAGACGACTACACCTATTTTGGATGCAAAACATGGCGAGCACTATGCAAGACTTATGCATTTGAGCCTGATATGGTTATCACCTTTGATATTCGTCCGGAAGATGATATTGAAGGTAATACCGACATCTGGGTCAATGTGCAGACGCCTCCAGTTATACCATTATGTAAGTTTCTCAACCATATTTATGTCTTTGATATCGATTATTCAAAAATAGTTGACAACTAATTAGTATTGTCAGCTTATTTCGGTGCAAGCAAACATGTCCAGCGCTTGGTAGACATGACCTACTACTGTCCCAGGGCTGAACTCAACTGCGAGGAGCTAAGTCATTATGTTTCATGGCTTTCGGATCTTGATACTGTCAAGACAAATTTTCTTCCTGCATTTAGAAATGTTAGTACTGAAAACGTGCGACCAATAGTGTTCGTAATGAACTACGGTCACATCTATTTAGGAAGGATGGTAAGATTTTTACTATTTGTCCTCAGTGCATCTTTTCCATGCATTATTTTTGAAGCTAAACTTCATTGCTAAGTATGTTACCATACGATGTTCTTCAACAGGGACTCCCGATGAATGTTGTGCCTAATGGGATCGAGACTAAAGGTACCATGAGTATTATTAGCTTACGGCCAAATATGTGACAGATTATTTTAGTGCATTCAAGATTAGCGACGGATGCTTAATAGTGCAAGACTGGACCAAATATGTGATGGGGGAGTGCAGAGAAGTACTAGGGGGCATCAAACAGATGCGCTACCCATGATTAGGAGACAGGTTCATCTGCATGCTCCAACTTGATCAAGGAGGAGAGCTACACATGTTTTATGTTATTTTACCTAAGAGAGCGCATCAGGAGTGGTTAGCTAGCTAGAAATGAGTTTGAGGATGATGATGTGCTACACTATTACTATGATGATAAAATAGCTAGTGTTGGTGGTAATGACTATGTTGATTATTATTAGCTAGTGTTAGTGGTGATTTAATAAATACTGTTGGTGGTAATGACTATGATGATGATTAAATAGCTTGTGCTGGCGGATTAGATTCAAGTGGAGGCAACATGTGGTGCACATCAAAAGTACTACTAGTCCAAACTAGATCAAGTTTGGATTAGTAGTATACTTTTGACATGCACCACATATTGCCTCCACTTGAACCTAATCCACCTTCATTTGACACACTGTTATGGACATAATGATGTAAACCTCATAACTGGTATTGTACCAATATTTGTACGATGGCGCATAAATACACTAAAAGTAAAAAATAAAAAAAGAATAGTAGTAACGATGGAGAGAAAACACGCTGCCAGTAGTTACATTAGCAGTAGCGTGGGAGTGAACAAACGCTGCAGCTATTTGTCCTAGCAGTAGCGCATGCGGGCACGCGTTACTGCTAAGCAATAGCTGTAGCACCTTATTAGTAGCGCGCCTACCCGCGCTACTAGTGAGCACAAAACCAGCGCTACTGCTAGGGTTTTCCCTAGTAGTGTGTCCTGTTTAGGCAGATTGCTATTATGTTTGCATTGTTTGCATATGTTTGCATATTTAATGATTCTACTTGAGGATAGGACTATTAAATATGCAGAGGCATTTAGTATGCAATGTTGAATAATAATTTTAGTGATTTGCTACAGTATAGTATGATAAGGTTTTTGCATTGGTTTATACTAACTTACCTCACGAGTTCTTGTTGAGTTTGGTGTGGATGAAGCTTTCAAGATTTAGGAAACCGTGATATGAGAGGAATTAAGGAGACACTAAAGCTCAAGCTTGGGGATGCCCAAGGCACCCCAAGACAATATTTCAATAAGTTTCAAGCATCTAAGCTTGGGGATGCCCCGGTAGGCATCCCACCTTTCTTCTTCAACAATTATCGGTTAGTATCGGTTCAGCCTAAGTTTTTGCTTCTTCACATGATGAGTGCTATCCTTGAAATGTCGTTTTATTTTATTTTGCTTGCTGTTTGAATAATATCCCAAGATCTGAAATTCTTAAATGAGAGAGAGTCTTCACATAGCTACATAATTAGTTAACTACTCATTGATCTTCACTTATATCTTTTTGGAGTAGTTTTTCATTTACTCGTGTTCTTCACTTATATCCTATGAGTAAATAGTCGAATGATTTGAATGTTATAAATCTGAAATTATATATGTTTCATATGCCTTTCTCGTGGGGAGTAATGCCTTCACATATAAGAAGTAGAGGTGGTAAATTTTTTGAAGGTTAGCAAACATTGTATTGGTCACTTGAACAATTCATGAAAGAATATTGAAGGAAGAGAGATTTCACATATAAATATACTATCTTGGACATCTTCTATGATTGTGAGCCCCATTAATTTTTTTCAAACCTGAGCAAATTAGTTGAAGTTGGACAAGGAAGACAACATAATGAGTTATGCTTGGGTATATTTGTATAGAAGTTATATTGTTATGGATCCTCTAACATGTGGTGCTTTATTTTTAGAATCCTTTGCTAGCCAAAATATCTGTACTAAGCGGGAATACTGCTTGTGCATCCAAATTCCTTGAACCAAGTTTCTTCCATGAGTGACCACCATATCTACCTATATGCGGTATTTACCTGCCGTTCCAAGTAAATTTGCATGTGCCAAACTCTAAACCTTGTATGCCCAAATCGCTCATGTGGCGACTAGGGGCTGTTAGTATCTTCTATGCTAGGTGGGTTATTCTCACGATGAGTGGACTCTGCTCATCATTCACGAGAAAAGGGCTAGTAACTGGGATGCCCAGTCCTATGATCAAAAGATCAAAAACAAATTCGCAAATAATTTAAACAAAACTCCCCTAGGAATGTTGATAGTTGGACGACACCCGTTGTTTCGGACAAGCCGTGGAGTGTAAATGTTGGTGGGGGGAGTAAAATTTTTACCTTTCTGCGTGGGAACCGCTTATAATGTATGTAGGATGGAAGATATTGGGAACTCTTGGTCGTTATGTTGACAATGAAAGCATACCTCTCAAAATTATTTTCATCTCCATTTTAGCTTCGAGCTCTAGCACCTCTGCAAATCCCTGCTTCCCTCTGCGAAGGGCCTATCTTTTACTTTTATGCAAGAGTCAGTAGTATTCCTTCTCATTCCAACCTCCTCTTTAGTTGGCAAGCATCGTGTGATGGAACGATCTAAGCATATACGGTCATTCAAATATATTTGATCATGAATTATTATTGTTGACAATTATCTATATGATAAATAAGTTGGGAGGCGAAACATTAAGCCCCTATCTTTCTCGGTGTTCAATGGATGCTATTTGTTCTAACAATATGCTTTGAGTGGTAGCAATCATGGAAGACTAAATGATAGTTGAGTATGTGAAGTTTGCTGAATCAAAGCTCTGACATAGACTCTTCCTGAAAATAAGATGAATTGTAACTGTTTGATGACTAATAACACGGTCTGTTAGTTTTCAAGAAAGTTTGTGATCTATACTTTAACATGTGAATAGCTTGTTACTTGATCATGAAAATTTCTATGAGTTGAACTACTTTTATGACATATAATGATGCTAGAAAAGGTGATTGAAATTATCATTGATCAAACTTATGCACCTGCTAGCATTCACACTTCATAAATTATTTCTTTTATCATTTACCTACTCGAGGACGAGCAGGAATTATGCTTGGGGATGCTGATACATCTCCAACGTATTTATAATTTATGAAGTATTCATGCTATTATATTATCCATCTTGGATGTTTAATGGGCTTTACTATGCACTTTTATATTACTTTTGGGACTAACCTATTGACCCTGAGCCCAGTGCCAGTTTCTGTTTTTTTCCTTGTTTCAGTGTTTGAAGAAAAGGAATATCAAACGGAGTCTAAACGAAATGAAACCTTCGGAAAAGATATTTTTGGAAAGAAAGCAATACGGGAGACTTGGAGTGCACGTCAGGGGACCAACGAGGAGAGCACGAGGCAGGGGGGCGCGGCCACCCCCTTGGGCGCACCCTCCACCCTCGTGGGCCCCTCGTGGCTCCCCTTACCGACCTATTTCACCTATATATTCCCATATACCCTAAAACCGTCAGGGAACAGAATAGATCGGGAGTTCCACCGCCGCAAGCCTCTGTAGCCACAAAAAACCAATCGGAACCCTGTTCCGGCACCCTGCCGGAGGGTGGATCCTTCATCGGTGGCCATCTTCATCATCCCGGCGCTCTCCATGATGAGGAGGGAGTAGTTCACCCTCGGGGCTGAGGGTATGTACCAGTAGCTATGTGTTTGACCTCTCTCTCTCTCGTGTTCTTGAGGTGATACGATCTTGATTTATTGCGATCTTTGCTACTATTGTTGGATCTTATGATATTTATCCCCCTCTACTCTCTTGTAATGGATTGAGTCTTCCCTTTGAAGTTATCTTATAGGATTGAGTCTTTAATGATTTGAGAACACTTGATGTATGTCTTGCCATGCGTATCTGTGGTGACAATGGGATATCACGTGATTCACTTGATGTATGTTTGGTGATCAACTTGTGGGTTCCGCCCATGAACCTATGCATAGGGGTTGGCACACGTTTTCGTCTTGATTCTCCGGTAGAAACTTTGGGGCACTCTTTGAGGTTCTATGTGTTGGTTGAATAGAGGAATCTGAGATTGTGTGATGCATATCGTATAATCATACCCACGGATACTTGAGGTGACATTGGAGTATCTAGGTGACATTAGGGTTTTGGTTGATTTGTGTCTTAAGGTGTTATTCTAGTACGAACACTATGATAGATCGAACGGAAAGAATAGCTTCATGTTATTTTACTACGGACTCTTGAATAGATCAATCAGAAAGGATAACTTTGATGTGGTTTCGTACCCTACCATAATCTCTTCGTTAGTTCTCTGCTATTAGTGACTTTAAAGTGACTCTTTGTTGCATGTTGAGGGATATTTATATGATCCAATTATGTTATTATTGTTGAGAGAACTTGCACTAGTGAAAGTATGAACCCTAGGCCTTGTTTCAACGCATTGCAATACCGTTTGTTCTCACTTTTATCATTACTTACCTTGCTGTTTTATATTTTCAGATTACAAAAACCTATATCTACCATCCATATTGCACTCATATCACCATCTCTTCGCCGAACTAGTGCACCTATACAATTTACCATTGTATTGGGTGTGTTGGGGACACAAGAGACTCTTTGTATTTGGTTGCAGGGTAGCTCGAGAGAGACCATCTTCATCCTACGCCTCCCACGGATTGATAAACCTTAGGTCATCCACTTGAGGAAAATTTGCTATTGTCCTACAAACCTCTTCACTTGGAGGCCCAACAACATCTACAAGAAGAAGGTTGTGTAGAAGACATCAGTGATGTCTGATAAGTGCATTAATTATTCGTCCTTTCCCGGCTGAATGAAGCTTGTCGGCCGAGTAAGAAGCTTGCCGGCACAATGAAAAGCTTGCCGGCGTGGAAAGCTTGTCGGCACGAAAAGCTTCCTGGCATGGAAGCTTGCCAGTGTGAAAGTTTGCCAGGGAAAAACCTTGCCGGGGTAGAAACCTTGCCGATGTGGAAACCATGCCGGGGTGGAAACCTTGCTGGCTTGGAAAGTGGAGGCTGTCAAAGTCAATCCGACCAGAAGTGGGAGATGGGCACGAAAGGTTATTTAGATGACCTCGGATGGAAAAGTATTCTACAGGGAAGTTGTGCATGTTGTCGAAATGGTGAACTTTGCTTTTGGAGTCATCATCGTCGGAGATAGTATATGGCCTGCAAAGTTGTTACAAGACTCAGACAGTTCAGAAAACTGCATAATTGAATCGACCCACATTTAAAGATGGGCCCTGAAAGTCATAGAGATGGCCTTAAAAGGAGAAGTGCCTTGCGTTGCATTATGCGGATCATCGAGGCGGACAAGTTTGATGTTGAACTCGACTCCATCCAAGGTAGTATGCGATTTCCACAGCCCGCGCAAGAAGTAGGGAAGAAGTATGGGACAGATTCAGGCTTAATCCGAGTTGGAGTGAAACTATAACTGTAGGACGTGAATTGATGTAATTTTCTTGTAAGGAAAGCCTAGATTAATCCTTTACATGTACTGGAAGTCCGGCCGCCTCTTATATATGTTGGGGGTGAAGGCCGATTGAATCAACACACAATCGAACAAATCAATATACTACTTTTTCAATCTACATTTTATCTCTCCACTGTTTTTCTCTCTCGTTCTTTGCTGTTCTTCGTGTTTGAGAGCTGCGAATATCGAGGCCCTAGGGGAAAGCAAATCGACCTTGGGCAGCCCATAGCCACCGCACTACCTGACGGGGTCCCTCACGAGGTGTGGGGTTTTGGGTCTGCAAAAGTGCATGCCGACTGTCCTGCGTATCACGTTGTCGGTCAGGTCTCCTTCGATGTGAGCTGCAGTACATCTCCCCCGGCGTCGAGTGTACACGTCACATGTTTGTGCGTCATCAAGGGGTAAAAACCCGTGCTACTAGTAAGTAGCAGTAGCGAGGGGTATAAACCCACACTACTGATACGTCTCCAACGTATCTATAATTTTTGATTTTTCCATGCTATTATATTATCTGTTTTGGATGATTATGGGCTTTATTAAACACTTTTATATTATTTTTGGGACTAACCTATTAACCCAGAGCCCAGTGCTAGTTCCTTTTTTCCCCTTGTTTCAGTGTTTCGAAGAAAAGGAATATCAAACGGAGTCGAAACGGAATGAAACCTTTTGGAGAAGTTATTTTTGGAAGGAAAGCTACCTGATAGACTTAGAGTGCACGTCAGAAAAGAAACGAGGGTGCCACGAGGTAGGGGGCTCGCCCTCCACCCTCGTGGACCCCTCGTGACTCCCCTGACGTACTTCGTCCTCCAATATATATATATCCATATACCTTAAAAACATCGGGGAACAGAATAGATCTGGAGTTCCGCCGCCACAAGCCTCTGTAGCCACCAAAAACCTCTCGGGACCCTGTTCCGGCACCCTGCCGGAGGGGGGAACCCTCATCGGTGGCCATCTTCATCATCCCGGCGCTCTCCATGACGAGGAGGGAGTAGTTCACCCTCGGGGCTGAGGGTATGTACTAGTAGCTATGTGTTTGATCTCTCTCTCTCTCTCGTGTTCTTGGTTTGGCACGATCTTGATGTATCGCGAGCTTTGCTATTATAGTTGGATATTATGTTTCTTGTCCCCCTCTACCCTCTTGTAATGGATTGAGTCTTCCCTTTGAAGTTATCTTATCGGATTGAGTCTTTAATGATTTGAGAACACTTGATGTATGTCTTGCCGTGCGTATCTCTGGTGACAATGGGATATCACGTGATTCACTTGATGTTTGTTTGGTGATCAACTTGCGGGTTCCGCCCATGAACCTATGCATAGGGGTTGGCACACGTTTTCGTCTTGATTCTCCGGTAGAAACTTTGGGGCACTCTTTGAGGTTCTATGTGTTGGTTTAATAGAGGAATCTGAGATTGTGTGATGCATATCGTATAATCATACCCACGGATACTTGAGGTGACATTGAAGTATCTAGGTGACATTAGGGTTTTGGTTGATTTGTGTCTTAAGGTGTTATTCTAGTACGAACTCTATGATATATCGAACGGAAAGAATAGCTTCATGTTATTTTACTACGGACTCTTGAATAGATCGATCAGAAAGGATAACTTGGAGGTGGTTTCGTACCCTACCATAATCTCTTCGTTAGTTCTCTGCTATTAGTGACTTTAAAGTGACTCTTTGTTGCATGTTGAGGGATATTTATATGATCCAATTATATAATTATTGTTGAGAGAACTTGCACTAGTGGAAGTATGAACCCTAGGCCTTGTTTCAATGCATTGCAATACCATTTGTTCTCACTTTTATCATTACTTACCTTGCTGTTTTTATATTTTCATATTACAAAAACCTATATCTACCATCCATATTGCACTCGTATCACCATCTCTTCGCCGAACTAGTGCACCTATACAATTTACCATTGTACCGGGTGTGTTGGGGACACAAGAGACTCTTTGTATTTGGTTGCAGGGTTGTTCGAGAGAGACCATCTTCATCCTACGCCTCCCACGGATTGATAAACCTTAGGTCATCCACTTGAGGAAAATTTGCTATTGTCCTACAAACCTCTTCACTTGGAGGCCCAAAAACATCTACAAGAAGAAGGTTGTGTAGTAGACATCAGTGATGTCTGATAAGTGCGTGAATTATTCGGCCTTTCCCGGCTGAATGAAGCTTGCCGGCCGAGTAAGAAGCTTGCCGGCACAATGAAAAGCTTGCCGGCATGGAAATCTTGTCGGCACGAAAAGCTTGCTGGCGTGGAAGCTTGCCGGTGTGAAAGCTTGCTAGGGAAAAACTTTGCCGGGGTAGAAACCTTGCCGGTGTGGAAACCATGCCGGGGTGGAAACCTTGCTGGCCTGGAAAGTGGAGGCTGTCAAAGTCAATCCGACCAGAAGTGGGAGATAGGCTCGAAAGGTTATTCAGATGACGTCGGATGGAAAAGTATTCTACAGGGAAGTTGTGCATGTTGTCGAAATGGTGAACTTTGCTTTTGGAGTCATCATCGTCGGAGATAGTATATGGCCTGCAAAATTGTTACAAGACTCAGACAGTTCAGAAAACTGCATAATTGAATTGACCCACAATTAAAGATGGGCCCTGAAAGTCATAGAGATGGCCTTAAAAGGAGAAGTGCCCTGCACTGCATTATGCGGATCATCGAGGCAGACAAGTTTGATGTTGAACTCGACTCCATCCGAGGTAGTATGCGATTTCCACGGCCCGCGCAAGAAGTAGGAAAGAAGTATGGGACAGATTCAGGCTTAATCCGAGTTGGAGTGAACCTAAAACTGTAGGATGTGAATTGATGTAATTTTATTGTAAGGAAAGCCTAGATTAATCCTTTACTTGTACTGGATGTCCGGCCGCCTCTTATATATGTTGGGGGTGATGGCCGATTGAAACAACACACAATCGAACAAATCAATATACTACTTTTTCAATCTACGTTTCATCTCTCCACTGTTTTTCTCTCTCGTTCTTTGCTGTTCTTCGTATTTGAGAGGTGCGAATCTCGAGGCCCTAGGGGAAAGCAAATCGACCTTGGGCAGCCCATAGCCACCGCACTACCTGACGGGGTCCGTCCCGAGGTGTGGGGTTTCGGGTCTGCAAAAGCGCATGCCGACTGTCCTGCATATCACGTTGTCGGTCAGGTCTCCTTCGATGTGAGCTGCGGTACATCTCCCCCGGCGTCGAGGGTACACGTCACATGTTTGTGCGTCATCAAGGGGTAAAAACCCGTGCTACTAGTAAGTAGCAGTAGCGAGGGGTATAAACCAACACTACTGATACGTCTCCAACGTATCTATAATTTTTGATTTTTCCATGCTATTATATTATCTGTTTTGGATGTCTATGGGCTTTATTAAACACTATTATATTATTTTTGGGACTAACCTATTAACCCAGAGCCTAGTGCTAGTTCCTGTTTTTCCCTTATTTTAGTGTTTCGAAGAAAAGGAATATCAAAGGGAGTCGAAATGGAATGAAACCTTCTGGAGAAGTTATTTTTGGAAGGAAAGCTACCTGATAGACTTGGAGTGCACGTCAGGAAAGAAACGAGGGAGCCACGAGGTAGGGGCGCGCCCTCCACCCTCGTGGGCCCCTAGTGGCCCCCCTGACGTACTTCTTCCTCCTATATATATCCATATACCCTAAAAATATCGGGGAACAGAATAGATCTAGAGTTCCGCCGCCGCAAGCCTCTGTAGCCACCAAAAACCTCTCGGGACCCTGTTCCGGCACCCTGCCGGAGGGGGGAACCCTCATCGGTGGCCATCTTCATCATCCCGGTGCTCTCCATGACGAGGAGGGAGTAGTTCACCCTCGGCGCTGAGGGTATGTACCAGTAGCTATGTGTTTGATCTCTCTCTCTCATGTTCTTGGTTTGGCACGATGTTGATGTATCGCGAGCTTTGCTGTTATAGTTGGATCTTATGTTTCTTCTCCCCCTCTACTCTCTTGTAATGGATTGAGTCTTCCCTTTGAAGTTATCTTATCGGATTGAGTCTTTAATGATTTGAGAACACTTGATGTATGTCTTGCCGTGCGTATCTGTGGTGACAATGGGATATCACGTGATTCACTTGATGTATGTTTGGTGATCAACTTGCGGGTTCCACCCATGAACCTATGCATAGGGGTTGGCACACGTTTTCGTCTTGATTCTCCGGTAGAAACTTTGGGGCACTCTTTGAGGTTCTATGTGTTGGTTGCACCAGTAGAAAACAGGGCTATGGTCCAGGCCGGCTCAGCCCATTAGTCCCGGTTCAGTCTAGAACCGGGACCAATGTGGGCATTAGTCCCGGTTCGTGAGCCCAGGCGGCCGGCCGGGCCATGTGGGCCATTGGTCCCGGTTCGTCTGGACCTTTTGGTCCCGGTTGGTGGGACGAACCGGGACCAATGAACCTCGCTCCTGGCCCACCACCATTGGTCCCGGTTGGTGGCTTGAACCGGGACCAAAGGCTTCCCTTTAGTCACGGTTCATGGCATCAACCGGGACCAATGAGGTGCCTATATATACCCCCTCGCGCAAGAGCAGAGCATAGTGCTCTGTTTTTACTAGCCGAGGGGGAGAGGGCTTTGTGGTGCTCTAGCTCACCTCCTATGCACATGAGGTGTTTGATGGAATGCCCGAGCCACACTACTTAAGCTTTCTCCTCTCGAAGCTCGACCTCCAAGCTCCATTTTCCTCGAGATTTGTCTAGATTTAGCGGTCCGTCACGCCCCGTCCCCATCTTCACCGCCGTCGATCACCCGCGCCGATCTCATCACCGACACCACCGTGGTGAGCCTCTTGTTCTTATCTTCTTTCTAAAAGGACAAATATTCCTACTTGTATGTTTAGATAGATACTTGTATCATTTTCTTACATTTATTATTGCATCTTATATAGTGCGATGGTTTTGGTATCCGCCCCCGTCGGCCCTCGTCCTGTCTATGATTCGGATTTGGTATGTATATTATCTTTATAACTATTGGTTCATTTATTGTTTATGAAAATTATGCCGACCAACGTGACATAGATTTTATTTATCTAGGATGTATGTGAATCGGAAATGCCAACCGACCCTATTGTCGAGAGGTTAAATTTAGTTGAAGAAGAAATAATTTGTTGAAGGAAAAAATAAAAAAAATTGAGGAGGAGAAGATGATATTAGAGTTGCATGTTGCGGATGTTGTCGATGATCACAAGATCAAGATGGATGCAATGCGCTTGAAGATTAGAAAGATTAGAAAATATGCCATTCATACCGAGGCTTGGTATCATTATGCCGTTGGATCAATTGTTACCTTGGTTGCGATTATGATCGCATTTGTTTTCGCATTGAAATGTTTTACATAGTTTCAATGTATGGTTTAATTAATTAGATGCTTTGGAGAGCTATATGTTGTTAGATGAGAACTATGTATGCACTTTGGTTTTAATGTGATGATGAACTTCTATTAATTTGGACACTTAATTATATATAATGCATGCAGATGAACCGGCAATGGATGTACGGTGACAGACACACCCGCGAGTACATCAAGGGCGTTACAAGGGTTTCATGCCACACTATAATGTTTGGACGAGGCACGGAGAAATAGGGGTTATGATGGAAGACGGCGAAGAAGAAGAGTACGATGACAACTATGTGCCCCCTGAATACGGTGATGCTGCAACGGGGGGAGCTGGTGAAGATCAAGAGGAACCAGACGATGTGCCCAATGATGCTGCCACGGGTGAAGCTGCTGAAGATCAAGAGGAACCATACGATGTGCCCGATGATGATGATCTCCGCTGGGTCATTGTCGATGCAAGGACGCAATGCATTAGTCAAAAGGAGAAGCTGAAGTTCGATCGCATGTTAGAGGATCACAAAAAAGGGTTATACCCCAATTGCGAAGATGGCAACACAAAGCTCGGTACCGTACTGGAATTGCTGTAGTGGAAGGCAGAGAATGCTGTGGCTGACAAAGGATTTGAGAAGCTACTGAAAATATTGAAGAACAAGCTTCCAAAGGATAACGAATTGCCCGACAGTACATACGCAGCAAAGAAGGTCGTATGCCCTCTAGGATTGGAGGTGGAGAAGATACATGCATGCCCTAATGACTGCATCCTCTACCGCGGTGCATACAAGGATCTGAATGCATGCCCGGTATGTGGTGCGTTGCGGTATAAGATCAGACGAGATGACCCTGGTGATGTTGACGGCGAGCCCCTCAGGAAGAGGGTTCCTGCGAAGGTGATGTGGTATGCTCCTATAATACCACGGTTGAAATGTCTATTCAGAAACGAAGAGCATGCCAAGTTGATGCGATGGCACAGTGAGAACCGAAAGAAAGATGGGAAGTTGAGAGCACCGGTGATCACGTGCTTGCTATGGTCAATGATTTACACTACGTAATCTTTGGAAAGGGTCCCGGTGGACTAGCTGTTCCGAATGACGCTGAGGGACATGCACCCATGTGGAAGAAGAAATCTATATTTTGGGACCTACCCTACTGGAAAGACCTAGAGGTCCGCTCCTCAATCGACGTGATGCACGTGACGAAGAACCTTTGCGTGAACCTGCTAGGCTTCTTGGGCTTGTATGGGAAGACAAAAGATACACCTGAGGCACGAGAGGACCTGCAACATTTGCACGAAAAAGACAGCATGCCTCCGAAGCAGTATAAAGGTCCTGCCAACTACGCTCTTACGAAATAAGAGAAAGAAATCTTCATTGAATACCTGCTCAGTATGAAGGTCACGACTGGCTTCTCGTCGAATATAAAGGGAATAATAAATATGCCAGAGAAAAAGTTTCAGAACCTAAAGTCTCATGACTGCCACGTGATTATGACGCAACTGCTTCCGGTTGCATTGAGGGGGCTTCTACCGAAAAATGTCCGATTAGCCATTGTGAAGCTATGTGCATTCCTCAATGCAATCTCTCAGAAGGTGATCGATCCAGAAATCGTACCAAGGCTAAGGAGTGATGTGGCGCAATGTCTTGTCAGTTTTGAGCTGGTGTTCCCACCATCCTTCTTCAATATCATGACGCACGTCCTAGTTCATCTAGTCGACGAGATTGTCATCCTGGGGCCCGTATTTCTACACAATATGTTCCCCTTTGAGAGGTTTATGGGAGTCCTAAAGAAATATGTCCGTAACCGCGCTAGGCCAGAAGGAATCATCTCCATGGGCCATCAAACAGAGGATGTTATCGGGTTTTGTGTTGACTTCATTCCTGGCCTTAACAAGATAGGTCTCCCTAAATCGCGGTATGAGGGGAGACTGACTGGAAAACGCACTCTTGGAAGAGACTCAATAATATGCAGGGACGGATATTCTTGGTCTCAAGCACACTACACAGTTCTATAGAACTCTACCTTGGTGACCCCGTATGTCGATGAACACAAGAACAGTCTGCGCTCCAAACACCCGGAGCGGTGCGACGACTGGATTACATGTGAACACATCAGGACTTTCAGCAGTTGGTTGGAAACACGTCTCAGAGGTGACAACACTGTTTGTGATGAGTTGTACTTGTTGTCCAGGGGACCATCTTTGACTGTATTGACTTACAAAGGATACAAGATAAATGGGAATACATTTTACACGATCGCCCAAGATCAAAAGAGCACCAACCAAAACAGCGGTGTCCGCTTTGATGCAGCAACCGAGAGCGGAAAGGACACATATTATGGTTACATAGTGGACATATGGGAACTTGACTACGGACCTGATTTTAAGGTCCCTTTGTTTAAATGCAAATGGGTCAATCTGTTAGGCGGCGGGGTACAGGTAGACCCACAGTACGGAATGACAACAGTGGATCTGAAAAATCTTGGGTACACTGACAAACCGTTCGTCCTAGCCAATGATGTGGCACAGGTTATCTATGTGAAGGACATGTCTACCAAACCGAGAAAAAGAAAAGATAAGGAAGCGAATACATCGTACGATGAGCCAAAGCGCCACATAGTTCTTTCAGGAAAAAGGGACATCCTGGGAGTGGACGGCAAGACAGACATGTCTGAAGATTATGAAAAGTTTCATGAAATTCCTCCCTTCAATGTCAAGGCTGACCCAAGCATCCTGATAAACAATGAAGATTATCCATGGTAACGGCGCAATAAGCAAATGACACAAGCGAAGAAAAAGTGAAGACTTTCTCCCGCAACTATTATGATGATACCATGCCAAATTTGTAACAGACGAACAAGCTACCATTGTCCGTTTTAGACATGCACAAGCTATGTGGGTGAAATTATGATACCATGCCAACTTTCAACCTTTTCAGAGTTCATTTTGAAATGCTTTCCAATCTGAGAGTCATTTAGCTCAAATAATGAATTAATAGCAAACAGAATGAACTACAAAACTTTTATGAAAATAAAAACAATCAATTAAAATATTATGTTATGATCAACTAAAATAAAACTATAATATTCTTCAATAGCAAAAAGAATATAATTTTTGTGACCTAAAATCAAACTATAAGTATTTAATTGTAAGTATAAATAAAAAATAAATAGCAAAGAAGAAAAAAAATTCTATTTTTATAGTAAAGTTATTCATAAACTAGTGATTCACACAAATTTTATAAAATTCAAATTTAAACTATTCAAAATTTTAAAACTAATGGCACTAACAGAAAGTTTATAATTTTTGTGACCTAAAATCAAAAAGAA